>NC_057808.1:40346898-40401208 GCF_018294505.1 Triticum aestivum | reverse complement strand
CACGACGAAGCTCCCATCTCCCACGAAATCACTAATCAAGAGTAATCTTTTTAAAGAACACACCCACCTCTTCAGGATGCGACAAAGTGGCATACTACATGCGCGCCACTTGTCGCAACCTAGGAGTTTTCCCTTTTTTCATATATCCGTTTATTTAAAACGTTTTATCACTTAAATCGTGCATTCAAATCTCCAATTTATTATTGGATTCCTCGCATCAAGATCTTCTAAATTAGATCCCATGCTGATAGATTTTCATGATTTTTTCACAGAAAAAACCGGATGAAAAAACTGAACCGGAAGCATGTTTTTTTTTCCTTTTCCGAAAGAGACACGACCGTGCCTCTCGCGAAAGAACAACCATGCCTCTCGCAAAAGAAAAAAAGAAAGAAGAAAAACACGATTTTTTTTCCGTTTCTAAGAGGCAAAGACCGTGCCTCTCGTGGAAGAAAAAAATAACAAAGAGCACATTTTTTTTCGTTTTCGAGAGGCACGGGTGCCTCTCACGAAAGCACAACCGCGTCTCTCGCGGTAGTAGACCGCGCCTCTCATGAAAGCAAAAAAACAAAAAAACACGGTTTTTTTTCCTGTTTCTGAGAGACACAGTCGTGCCTCTCGCGAAAGCAAACCTGTGCCTCTTCTGCAAGGAATTTCGTTTTCGAGAAGCATGCTTGTGCCTCGCCCCAAAGCAAAAATCGTGCCTCTCACGAAAGAAAAAAAACGCGTTTTTCGTGTAATTTTTTTTCAAACGTTAAGGAAGACCGATAAAAAAACCAGAAAGTCGAAAAAACCCGTAAAAACAGTTTAAAAGCCGAAAACATGTGCAGAAATATAAAAAATTAATAAGTTTGAAGGAAGCGTCCAGAACGTGACACGTGGAGGCGGCTGAGAGCGCATCCTCAGTGATTGTTGTGAGGCTCGCGAAGGAGTCCTCGTCAAGTAGTTGCTCTCCACCTCCCAATATTGCATACACCAAGTCCATAGACCGCGTGTCCTGAATCGCGCCGGACAGGTGGCCCCTCCGGTATTCCCGGGCTGATAAACCCCGCCTACGCCGCCGCTACCAGCGTCGTCGCCTCGTGCCCTCCGCCTCACCCACCTCGCCTGAATCGGCGCCACACCGTGTACGTTCGCCGCGTCCGCACCACCACGAGCGCGAGCGCGAGACCGATGGCCGTCGCCCCGTCGCCGCAAGCCACGGCGGCCGCCGCCGCCCTCTCCAGGCACAGATCCGCCGCGGTCCCACCAGGTACGCACGCGCCGAGTCCCCTCGACCTCAAAATCTCTCCTCTCCGCGCGCGCGCGCTCTACGATTACGCGAAGCCGCTGACGAATTCGACCGCGCGCAGTGCCGAGGAGCGCGCGGGTGGCCGCCGCGGCGAGGAGGCCGGGCTCGACGCGGGCGCGGGGCGGGCTGGTGGCCCGCGCCGTAGTTGCAGTTACGTTCCTCCGTGATTTTAACTCTCATTCCTTGCCGTGCTGCGTCGCGCGTACTGATTGATTGGTCTGCTTTTCTGCCTTGGCAGGCCAAGGGTGAGGTTGCGAGCTCCGATACGGGCGGGTGAGTTGTGTGCCATCATCTAGTCGTTTTTGTTCTCATTAGCAAGGGTGTGATTGCTCTTGGGAAAGAGAAAAACGTATGAACTGGTTCTAATTGGACAAACAGTTCAGCTTAATTTAGATGTTCCCTGCACCAGATATTGACTACTCCCTTCATATGAATAGATTGCTTTATTTGTGTAGCTGTAATGGGTGCCTGCGCCTTGTTTAATTGACAGAAGATTTATGGCTTTATATAGATGTGAATGTGATGACTGCTATATAGGGAGGGTGGCCTGTTCCTTGCAAATTTCTGTCCGTTCCTGTTCGTGTAGTTGAATTCATATCATGTTTAATGACCCAGCTTATCTGAACCTAAGGAATTCATGTTCCAATTACACTTGATTTTGACTCATCAAACTGTTTGAAGTTTTTATATATCCAATGTTTTGAAAATTCTAAACACTGTTTGTGACCACTTAGACCTTACTTGGTTTTGCAACATGTGGTTACCTTGTCTTTATACTAGCCATATGTGAAGAATCAAAACTAATATAATAAAAATTGTACAAACTTAGGCACAAGAGCTGATGTTAGTAAGTAATATGCGTGAATATGCAAATATAAAGATATCTGCTTAAAAATTTGCTGTCATCCATTTGCGAGTGGAGAACAAGGTTTAACTTGCTTGGGTTTAAAATTGAAGATGGATGTAGGAATTTGTTGCAAACAACTTCTTGATACTTCTCTGAAGCCGTCAGTTCTGGCTTGTAACAAGCAAAAAGGAGGCAGATTATTATCCATTTAAATCCATACACATGCCCTATCAGTTGGTGGGGGAAAATTGGACACTATATGTTGCAGATGCAAGTAATATAAACTCTGAATCCATCAAATTACCTGCTTCCGAATTGACTAAATACTGTCTCACCTTCCTCGGGTAAACTAACCAGTCTTCCCACATTATCAGCAGTGAATCTACTATGGTTAGTGTAAGTTCCATTACAAGATGGTAAGTATTATACTGCTTGAATAATTAAATTAATGAATGCTGCAGTTCTGTTACCTATATGCAGATATGACATATACATGTTGCATTTTATCAGTGAAGGATGAGTTTGCACTTATTATACCATACCTATCATTCTGCCTGTCGGAAAATGCCTGACTGATTATCCTTTTGTTCTGTTTAGTCATGAGGTTTTGATGTTTGAGGCCCTTCGTGAAGCCATGATAGAGGAGATGACTTTGGATCCAACAGTGTGCATGATTGGTGAAGATGTCGGTGACTATGGAGGTTCATACAAGGTATCCAAAGGCTTGTCTGAGATGTTTGGAGACCTCCGTGTCCTTGATACCCCTATCGCTGAGAATTCTTTTACCGGTATGGGAATCGGAGCAGCAATGAAGGGGCTCAGGCCAGTTGTTGAAGGCATGAACATGGGTTTCCTTCTCCTTGCCTACAACCAAATCTCAAACAACTGTGGTATGCTTCCTTATACCTCGGGCGGCCAGTTCAAAATCCCAATCGTCATCCGAGGCCCTGGCGGTGTTGGTCGTCAGCTTGGTGCGGAGCATTCACAACGCCTTGAGTCCTACTTCCAGTCTATCCCGGGCATTCAAATGGTCGCATGCTCTACCCCTTACAATGCGAAGGGCCTTCTGAAGGCTGCCATAAGGAGCGATAACCCTGTGGTGCTGTTCGAGCATGTCCTCCTGTACAACCTGAAGGAGAAGATCCCCGACGAGGAATACATCTGCTGCCTGGAGGAGGCCGAGATGGTGCGTCCAGGCTCGCAGCTGACCATCCTGACATACTCCCGCATGAGGTACCACGTGATGCAGGCCGTCAAGACCTTGGTGAACAAGGGGTACGACCCGGAGGTGATCGACATCAGGTCGCTGAAGCCGTTCGACCTGCACACCATCGGGAACTCCATCAAGAAGACCCACCGCGTGCTGATCGTGGAGGAGTGCATGCGGACGGGCGGCATCGGCGCCAGCCTGAGGTCGGCCATCATCGATAACTTCTGGGACGAGCTGGATGCTCGCCCCGTGTGCCTGTCGTCGCAGGACGTTCCGACCCCGTACGCCGCGACCCTGGAGGACGCGACCGTCGTGCAGCCCGCGCAGATCGTGGCCGCGGTGGAGGAGATCTGTCAATCGTAACGCTGTCATGAGTTAGGTGTTCCGGGGATTCAGAAGCAGCGCGCGTGTCCAGTTTGTTTTTTTGTCGTGTAATTAGTGGATTTCGTCATACTGGGAAGACTTAACTGTACCGTTAGTTGTTGTTTGTTGGCCCATCTGCCTATTCTATGTAAGCTGTGATGCTCCTGGGTTTTGATCATCTTTCTGCTTGGTCGGTGGTGGACGTATGCTGCTGTTATTCATTTACCACTACCCTAGTAATATTTGTTTTACTGATTTCACTCTGGACATCACATAGAAGCTAGCCAGCAGTGTTGGTGCCATTTGCCATTTATTTACCATGTACCCCCTCTGTAAACATCTTATACTCCCTCCATTCCTAAATATTTGTTTTTTTAGAGATTTCAAATGGACTACCAGATAACGGATATTTGTCTTTTTAGAGATTTCAAATGGACTACCAGATAACGGATGTATATAGACATATTTTAGAGTGTAGATTCACTCATTCTGTTCCGTATGTAGTCATTTGTTGAAATCTCTAGAAAGACAAATATTTAGAAACGAAGGAAGTATTTGTTTACAGAGAATATGTATGATTTTTTTTACGGAGAGTATGTATGATGAGTCCTTGTTCTTGTGTAGTGATGGTGGCCGGCTCCGTTGGATGGATGAGCACTGCATAGCTCAGCGATGTTGACGCCACTTGCCATGCGTGTATGATGAGTTCCAAAGAAGTGGTGGCTGGCAATGTTGGATGAGCGCTGCACAGTAGATGCAGCCAGGGCTCATACCTATCTTGTGCGTGTGCGCATCCTGGAGCAGCCCCGGAGGACAGGAGGTCAGGAGTTCACACGCTTCAAACAGAGCGAGTTGCTTGCTCCAACTAGTCAGTCCGTTGTTCTCTTGTGGTTTGGCCGCAGCTTGCTCAGCAGAGTAGAATAGGAAGAGGAGCATCGGGGCAGGCAAGGCTGGATTTGCAAATCTGGGAGAGGTGCAATGCAATGCCATCGTTTCCATTTTCACCCCAGTGGCTCGCTCATTGGCCGGGCCGGACAGCATATCGTGGCACAGGGCGGGAAACGTACCCTCACTCACTCACTCACTCACTCACTCACCGGCCTAGGCCTGTAAAGTAAAGCACCAGCCACGCCACGCATGGTACGGCGGTGGCGAGGCGTCCTTGCCATTTCCCAGAGTAGGAGCTGCCCGTCGTGGGCTGCTTCGCCATATGTGGGCATGGTTCCAGGACGTACGCCCACGGGTCCTTCACTAGTCACCTCAGGTCGACCGCTGCAGACGGACGGACTCACGCGGCGACAAATCAAACAGCGGATGGCATAGTACTCGTCCCGCGCGAGCGGGTCGTGGCGAGATTATTCACCGCACGACCGCCCAATAAACAACGCGACTGCCCCTGTCCTCCGCGCGTATCCACTAGGCAGGCCACTAGTAGGCTGGACAAAACAGAGCATAGTATGGGCAAATTTGACAAATTTGACCTATAGACGAAATCAAATCACAGAATGACTGTCTAGTGCAGCGCCTGAGAGCTAGGCGCCACGGGTCAGCCGCGTGAAATAGTTTCACGGACAGTTCATTCTATGATTTGATTTCGTGAGCTAGGCGCTGCACTAGTGCAACGTCTGGGAGCTAGGCGCTACACTATATAGTGTGGCGCCAGACGCTGTACACTGACTTAGTAATTTTCTGATCACACGGGTGTGACGCCAGCCGTGTAGCGCCCATCTGTGAGGCGTTGCACAGTGTAGTGTGGCGCCTTCGTGTCGGGCGTCACACAAAAAGGTCAGCCGCGTGAAATAGTTTCACGGATAGTTCATTCTATGATTTGATTTCGTCTATAGGTCAAATTTATCAAATTTGCCCATAGTATGGCGTGTCGGAGCAAGACCTGTCGTTGCGTGATTATAATTAGCCAGCGTACGTATGCATATGCACCCACAGATCGTCTGTCGTTTGGCTCAGGATATAGTCCTGGGTGCGTCGACCACGGACAGGACTCGGGTGGTGGTAGTACGTGGGTGTTTTGGTTTGGCGCCCGCCGTATGTTGTTGCGCGTGGTACGATCCACGCTGCAGGGAATCTCTACCTCTGTAGCATATACAGTAGCACACTGGGCGACTAGTCGACTCCTAATGACAAATTAGCACTGGTTGTCGGCAGGCGGCACGGGGTATCTAGCGCCGCGCCACGCCCCGGGAGGCGGTGTCGTCACGCTTCAGCAACACCCAGGCGGCCAAACATATATGCATTCCCCTTGGAGGTGAAGTGATACGCACCTGGTTGTTGCAGATACTCACCAGGTTCATACATTCCTCAGCGTATGTATGTATATATATGTATGTAATGTATATACGTCGACGTCTGTGATTGCCTGCACGCCTGGAGCTACCACACATGACTACGTACTAAATCTTATCCGGTAGTACCCCAACATCACGGTGGAGGTGTCTACATCCGCATCTAGGACAAAATCTAAAATAAATAATATGGATCGAAGAGAGTATTATCAATTCAAAGTTTCCTTCCTCTACTTTGAGGCCATAGTTAGGGCTTAAAATCAACTTCGAGAAGAGCAAAGTGATGATCACGAGGTATCCGCTTGAAGAGAAACAACAGACTGCGAACAATCTCAATTGCAAGTTGTCTTCGTTCACTGTCACCTACCCAGGGATGCCAATCATCGACACTTCTGGGGCTTTGATCAGGTAGTTGAGCGGTTCAAGGTCGAGGATAAGCCATGGCACGTGATATTCACCTCCAAGGAGAGCAAGTCCGTGCTTATCAACTCTTGCCTATGTAGCCCCCCACCATGTATACGATTGCCTCCAAGGGGTTATGGGTATTCTGGCTTCTCGACGTATGAATATGGCTCTCATGCTGAGGTGGTTGTGACGGACTTAGAGATGAGGGAGCCTATGCTCAAAGCCAAATATATGCAAGGCTACCTTCTCCTTGCTTGCGATCGTCCGGAGGGGTCACAATTCTGGAAATCTCCCCAGATAATTACTCATGAGATCCGCGTGCGTACCTGCATATCCATTGGTGATGAAGATGGTACTCTCTTTTGGCTTGATCCATGGCGCGGAAGGAGCTTAGTTAGCACCGATTTTTCATATCTCTTCACGATTTGCTCCGATCTGCCGCTATTAGTAGCCTCGGTTGGTCGTGATGAAAATTGGAACATCTCATTTCGACTAACATTCGGACTCAAGGAAACTTTATCTTCAACTGAGTTGCGGCATCGGCCCTTTCATCTTTGTTGTCGGATGCCCTAGACACCGTGTTTTCGCACCTTGCCCCTTGGGGGCTCTTCTCCGCCTGGTCAGATTATTGTCCTCTTTGTCATGTGCTGACCCTTGTTTGGTCCCCACCTCTATGAAAAGGTCGATGCCATTGAAAACCAAGAACTTTGTCTGGCAATTGCTTCGTGATCACCTCTCGTCGGGGATGAAGGTGGCAAAGCTACATCGGCCTCAAAATGGTCTTTGTCCTCTATGCGGGGATCCCCGAGCCAGGGACCCATATCTGCTTCTCCTATCCTGTCATACAATTCTTGTGTAGTATTGTTCGTGAGGCTCTGGGGCCTGAAGGCCATGCCTCGACGAACTTGGGTGAATTCTTATCTTCCGACGCTCACCATACTGGTAGGTGTTGGGTAACGTAGCATGCAATTTCAAAAATTTTCCTACGCTCACGCAAGATCTATCTAGGAGATGCATAGCAACGAGAGGGGGAGAGTGTGTCCACGTACCCTCGTAGACCGAAAGCGGAAGCGTTAAGTTAACACGGTTGATGTAGTCGAACGTCTTCACGATCCAACCGATCCAAGTACCGAACGTACGGCAGCTCCGTGTTCAACACACGTTCAGCTCGATGACGTCCCTCGAACTCCTGATCCAGCAGAGGGTCGAGGGAGAGTTCCGT
This sequence comes from Triticum aestivum, assembly GCF_018294505.1. Classification (NCBI taxonomy): domain Eukaryota; kingdom Viridiplantae; phylum Streptophyta; class Magnoliopsida; order Poales; family Poaceae; genus Triticum; species Triticum aestivum. Next base: position 40,393,573 of record NC_057808.1, on the reverse strand, counting down.
CAGCATAATGCTACCTCTTGAGCATGCGTTGGTTTTCCCTTGAAGAGGAAAGGGTGATGCAACAAAGTAGCGTAAGTATTTCCCTCAGTTTTTGAGAACCAAGGTATCAATCCAGTAGGAGATAACATGCAAGTCACCTAGTAACTGCACAAACAATCAAGAACCTCGCAACCAACGCGATAAAGGGGTTGTCAATCCCTTCACGGTCACTCGCAAAAGTGAGATATGATAAAGATAGTAAGATAAATATTTTTGAAATTTTTGTTGTATAGATTGAAAAGTAAAGATTGCAAAATAGTAAACGAGATGTGATGTAAATAAAAGAGATGCAATATAATAAGAAAGAGACCCGGGGGCCATAGGTGTCACTAGTGGCTTCTCTCAAGATAGCATATATTACGGTGGGTGAACAAATTATTACCAAGCAATTGATAGAAAAGCGCATAGTTATGAGAATATCTAGGCATGATCATGAATATAGGCATAACGTCTGTGTCAAGTAGACCGAAACGATTCTGCATCTACTACTATTACTCCACACATCGACCGCTATCCAGCATGCATCTAGAGTATTAAGTTCATAAGAACAGAGTAACGCATTAGGCAAGATGACATGATGTAGAGGGATAAACTCAAGCAATATGATATAAACCCCATCTTTTTATCCTCGATGGCAACAATACTATACGTGCCTTGCTGCCCCTACTGTCACTGGGAAAGGACACCGCAAGATTGAACCCAAAGCTAAGCACTTCTCCCATTGCAAGAAAGATCAATCTAGTAGGCCAAACTAAACCGATAATTCGAAGAGACTTGCAAAGATATCAAATCATGCATATAAGAATTCAGAGAAGAACCAAATATTATTCATAGATAAACTTGATCATAAATCCACAATTCATCGGATCTCGGCAAACACACCGCAAAAGAGTATTACATCGAATAGATCTCCAAGAACATAGAGGAGAACTTTGTATTGAGAACCAAAGAGAGAGAAGAAGCCATCTAGCTAATAACTATGGACCCGAAGGTCTATGGTAAACTACTCACACATCATCGGAGAGGCTATGGTGTTGATGTAGAAGCCCTCCGTGATCGATTCCCCCTCCGGCAGATCGCTGGAAAAGGCCCCAAGATGGGATCTCACGGGTACAGAAGGTTGCGGCGGTGAAAAAGTGGTTTCGTGGCTCCCCCTGATGTTTTTAGGGTATAAGACTATATATAGGCGAAAGCAGTACGTCGGTGGAGCTCCGTGGGGCCCACGAGGGTGGGGGGCGCGCCTACCCCCTGGGCGCGCCCTCCTGCCTCGTGGTCGCCTCACAGAGTTCCAGACTTCAAATCCAAGTCTTCTGGATTGCGTTTGTTCCAAGAAAGATCATTGCAAAGGTTTCATTCCGTTCAGATTCCGTTTGGTATTCCTTTTCTGCAAAACACTAAAATAGGCACACAAAAAAACAGAAACTGGCATTGGGCCTTTGGTTAATAGGTTAGTCCCAAAAATAATATAAAACAGCATATTAAAGCCCATTAAACATCCAAAACAGATAATATAATAGCATGGAACAATAAAAAATTATAGATACGTTGGAGACGTATCAAACATCCCCAAGCTTAATTCCTGCTCATCCTCGAGTAGGTAAATGATAAAAACAGAATTTTTGATGTGGAATGCTACCTAGCATAATTTTCAATGTAATTTTTCTTTATTGTGGCATGAATGTTCAGATCCGAAAGATTCAAGATAAAAGTTTAATATTGACATAAAAATAATAATACTTTAAGCATACTGACAAAGTAATCATGTCTTCTCAAAATAACATGGCCAAAGAAAGTTCATCCCTACAAAATCATATAGTTTGGTTATGCTCCATCTTCGTCACACAAAATGCTCAAATCATGCACAACCCTGATGACAAGCCAAGCAATTGTTTCATACTTTAGTATTATCAAACCTTTTCAACTTTCATGCAATACATGAGCGCGAGCCATGAACATAGCACTATAGGTGGAATAGAATATGATGATGGAGGTTATGTGGAGAAGACAAAAAAGGAGAAAGTCTCACATCGACGCGGCTAATCAACGGGCTATGGAGATGTGCATCAATTGATGTCAATGCGAGTAGTAGGGATTGCCATGCAACAGATGCACTAGAGCTATAAATGTATGAAAGCTCAGCAAAAGAAACTAGTGGGTGTGCATCCAACTTGCTTGCTCACGAAGACCTAGGGCATTTTGAGGAAGCCCATTGTTGGAATATACAAGCCAAGTTCTATAATGAAAATTTCCCACTAGTAAATGAACGTGACAAAATAAGAGACTCTCTATCATGAATACCATGGTGCTACTTTGAAGCACAAGTGTGGAAAAAGGATAGTAACATTGTCCCTTCTCTCTTTTTCTCTCATTTTTGTGGGCCTTCTCTTTTTTTGGCCTTTCTCTCTTTTTTTGGGCCTTCTTTTTTTATTTGGCCTTTCTCTTTTTTTTTATAAATTTTTTATTTCCTCACACGGGACAATGCTCTAATAATGATGATCATCAGACTTATATTTGTTTACAACTCGATACTTAGAACAAAATATGACTCTATATGAGTGCCTCCGGCGGTGTACCGGGATGGGCAATGACTCAAGAGTGACATGTATGAAAAATTATGAATGGTGGCTTTGCCACAAATACGATGTCAACTACATGATCATGCAAGGCAATATGACAATGATGAAGCGTGTCATAATAAACGGAACGGTGGAAAGTTGCATGGCAATATATCTCGGAATGGCTATGGAAATGCCATTATAGGTAGGTATGGTGGCTGTTTTGAGGAAGATGTAAGGAGGCTTATGTGTGATAGAGCATATCATATCATGGGGTTTGGATGCACCGGCAAAGTTTGCACCAGCTCTCGAGGTGAGAAAAGGCAATGCACGGTACCGAAGAGGCTAGCAATGATGGAAGGGTGAGAGTGCGTATAATCCATGGACTCAACATTAGTCATAAAGAACTCACATACTTATTGCAAAAATCTACAAGTCATCAAAACCAAGCACTACGCGAATGCTCCTAGGGGGATAGATTGGTAGGAAAAGACCATCGCTCGTCCCCGACCGCCACTCATAAGGAGGACAATCAAAGAAACACCTCATGCTTCAAATTTGTTACACAACGGTTACCATACGTGCATGCTACGGGACTTGCAAACCTCAACACAAGTATTTCTCAAATTCGCAAATACTCAACTAGCATGACTCTAATATCACCATCTTCATATCTCAAAACAATCATCAAGTATCAAACTTCTCATAGTATTCAATGCACTCTATATGAAAGTTTTTATTATACCCATCTTGGATGCCTATCATATTAGGACTAATTTAATAGCCAAAGCAAATTACCATGCTGTTCTAAAAGACTCTCAAAATAATATAGTGAAGCATGAGAGATCAATAATTTCTTTAAAATAAAACCACCACCGTGCTCTAAAAAGATATAAGTGAAGCACTAGAGCAAAATTATCTAGCTCAAAAGATATAAGTGAAGCACATAGAGTATTGTAATAAATTCCGATTCATGTGTGTCTCTCCCAAAAGGTGTGTACAGCAAGGATGATTGTGGTAAACTAAAAAGCAAAGACTCAAATCATACAAGACGCTCCAAGCAAAACACATATCATATGGTGAATAAAAATATAGCCTCAAGTAAAGTTACCGATAGACGAAGACGAAAGAGGGGATGCCTTCCGGGGCATCCACAAGCTTAGGCTCTTGGTTTTCCTTGAATTTTACCTTGGGGTGCCTTGGGCATCCCCAAGCTTAGGCTCTTGACACTCCTTATTCCAAAATCCATCAAATCTTTATCCAAAAACTTGAAAACTTCACAACAGAAAACTTAACAGAAAATCTCATGAGCTCCGTTAGTATAAGAAAACAAACCACCACTTTAAGGTACTGTAATGAAATCATTATTTATTTATATTGGTGTTAAACCTACTTTATTCTAACTTCTCTATGGTTCATACCCCCCGATACTAGCCATAGATTCATCAAAATAAGCAAACAACACACGAAAAACAAAATCTGTCAAAAACAGAACAGTCTGTAGCAATCTGTATCAAACAAATACTTATGGAACTCCAAAAATTCGGAAATAAATGGTTGGACGTGAGGAATTTGTATATTAATCATATGCAAAAATAATCAACCTAAAATCACTCTCCAGTAAAAAATGGCATCTATTCTCGTGAGCGCAAAAGTTTCTGTTTTTTACAGCAAGATTGCAAAGACTTCACCCATGTCTTCCCAAAGGTTCTACTTGGCACAAACACTAATTAAAATACAAAACCACATCTAAACAGAGGCTAGATGAATTATTTATTACTAAACAGGAACAAAAAGCAAAAAAATAAAATAAAATTGGGTTGCCTCCCAACAAGCGCTATCGTTTAACGCCCCTAGCTAGGCATAAAAACAAAAATAGATCTAGGTATTGCCATCTTTGGCATGCAATCCATAAGTGTCTCTCATAATAGATTCATAAGATAATTTAATTTTCTTTCTAGGAAAGTGTTCCATGCCTTTCCTTAACAGAAATTGGAATCTAATATTTCCTTCTTTCATGTCAGCAATTGCACCAATCGTTCTAAGGAAAGGTCTACCAAGAATAATATGACATGTAGGATTGCAATCTATATCATGAACAAAGAAATCTACGGGCACATAATTCCTATTTGCAACAATAAGAACATCATTAATTCTTCCCATAGGTTTCTTAATGGTGGAATCCGCAAGGTGCAAATTTAAAGAACAATCATCAAATTCACGGAAACCTAACACATCACACAAAGTTTTTGGAATCGTGGAAACACTAGCACCCAAATCACACAAAGCATAGCATTCATAATCATTAATCTTAAATTTAATAGTAGGTTCCCACTCATCATGAAGTTTTCTAGGAATAGAGACTTCTAGTTCAAGCTTTTCTTCATAAGATTGCATTAAAACATCAATGATATGTTTAGTGAAAGCTTTATTTTGATTATAAGCATGAGGAGAATTTAACACGGATTGCAACTAGGAAATACAATCTATCAAAGAGCAATTATCATAATTAAATTCCTTGAAATCCAAAATAGTGGGTTCATTATTATGTAAAGTTTTGACCTCTTCAATCCCACTTTTATTAATTTTAGAATCAAGATCTAAAAACTCCGAATCATTGGGACGCCTTTTAACTAAAGTTGACTCATCTCTAGTCCCATCTTTATCAAGATTCATATTGGAAAACAAAGATTTAATAGGAGTCACATCAATCCATTAGATCTTCATCATTATTATTGTCGAAACTAGAAGAACACACTTTCACAAAGCAATCTTTTTTAGCACGCATCCTAGCGGTTCTTTCTTTGCACTCATCAATGGAAATTCTCATGGCTTTGAGAGACTCATTGATATCATGCTTAGGTGGAATAGATCTAAGTTTCAAAGAATGAACACCAAGAGAAATTCTATCCACGTTCCTAGCCAACTCATCAATCTTAAGCAACTTTTCTTCAATCAAAGCATTGAAATTCTTTTGCGAACTCAAAAATTCTTCAACACTAGTCTCAAAATCAGAGGGCATCTTATTAAAATTTTCATAAGAGTTGTTGTAGGAATTACCATAATTATTAGAGAAATTATTAGGAAACGGCCTAGAATTAAAGTTTCCTCTATACGCGTTGTTACCAAAATTGTTCCTACCAACAAAATTCACATCCATAGATTAATTACTATTCTCAATCAAAGTGGACAAAGGCATATCATTAGGATCAGAAGAAACACTTTTATTAGCAAACAATTTCATAAGCTCATTCATCTTTCCACTCAAAACATTAATCTCTTCAATCGCATGAACTTTTTTACTAGTGGATCTTTCGGTGCGCCATTGAGAATAATTAACCATAATATTATCTAGGAGTTTAGTAGCTTCTCCTAAAGTGATTTTCATAAAAGTGCCTCCCGCGGCCGAATCTAAAAGATTTCTAGAAGCAAAATTCAATCCGGCATAATTTTTTTATAATCATCCATAAATTCAAACCATGTGTAGGGCAATTACGTATCATTAATTTCATCCTCTCCCAAGCTTGTGAAACATGCTCATGATCAAGTTGCTTGAAATTCATAATATCATTTCTAAGAGAGACGATCTTAGCGGGAGGAAAATCTTAGAGATGAAAGCATCTTTGCACTTATTCCATGAATCAATACTATTTTTAGGCAAAGAAGAGAACCAAGTTTTAGCACGTTCTCTAAGAGAAAACGGAAATAGCTTCAACTTAACAATATCATTATCCACATCTTTCTTCTTTTTCATATCACACAAATCAACAAAGTTGTTTAGATGGGTAGCGGCATCTTCACTAGGAAGGCCAGAAAATTGATCTTTCATGACAAGATTCAACAAAGCAACATTTATTTCACAAGATTCAGCATCGGTAATAGGAGCAATCAGATGCTAATAAAATCATTGTTGTTGGTATTGGAAAAGTCACACAATTTAGTATTATCTTGAGCCATCGTGACAAACACTAGTGCAAAACCGGGATGTATCACCGGTTCGTAAGGGCCTTTAGTGCCGGTTCCGCAACCGGCACTCAAGAGTGGGGACTAAAGGTCCCCCCCTTAGTACCGGTTAGGCACGAACCGGCACTAAAGTGCACCCACGTGGCACGAGCCAGCGCCAGGGCGGGGAGCCCTTTAGTACCGGTTAGTAACACCAACCGGTACTAAAATATTTGAGGGGGTTTTGGTTTTATTTTTTATTTTTCCTTTAATTTTGTTTTTTCCATTTAATATTTTTTGTTTGCTGGTATTTTACGATACTACATATTGTACACGTTATATATATATATATATATATATATATATATATATATATATATATCATCGAATGTCTCACAACCACCATTATAATTCACACATACACATGCATGTATATATTTATACAATTAGGTATATATACAATTTCTCCTACATGTTGCCTTGGTTCCTTCGGAGCACGAGGACAAGTGGTTCATGGGGGTGGTAGCGGGTAATAGTATTCTCCCTTGGGATCTATGACCTGGTCGAGCAAAAATCCCGCTATTTCCTCTTGAAGTGCTCGTATGCGCTCCGTTGGTAGGAGCTGAAGGAAATATGCCCTATAGGCAATAATAAAGTTATTATTTATTTCCTTATATCATGATAAATGTTTATTATTCATGCTAGAATTGTATTAACCGGAAACTTGATACATGTGTGAATACATAGACAAAACAATGTGTCCCTAGTATGCCTCTACTTGACTAGCTTATTCATCAAAGATGGTTATGTTTCCTAGCCATAGACATGTGTTGTCATTTGATGAACGGGATCACATCATTAGGAGAATGATGTGATGGACAAGACCCATTCATTAGCTTAGCATTGTGATCGTTACAGTTTTATTGCTACTGCTTTCTTCATGACTTATACATGTTCCTCGGACTATGAGATTGTGCAACTCCCGAATATCCGGAGGAACACTTTGTGTGCAATCAAACATCACAATGTAAATGGGTGATATAAAGATGCTCTACATGTGTTTCCGAAGGTGTTTGTTGGGTTGGCATGAATCAAGATTAGGATTTGTCACTTCGTGTATCGGAGAGGTATCTCTGGGCCCTCTCGGTAATGCACATCACTATAAGCCTTGCAAGCAATGTGACTAATGAGTTAGTTGCGGGATGATGCATTACGGAACGAGTAAAGAGACTTGCCAGTAATGAGATTGAACTAGGTATTGAGATACCGACGATCGAATCTCGGGCAAGTAACATACCGATGACAAAGGGAACACCGTATGTTGTTATGCGGTTTGACCGATAAAGATCTTCGTAGAATATGTAGGAGCCAATATGAGCATCCAGGTTTCGCTATTGGTTATTGACCAGAGACGTGTCTCGGTCATGTCTACATAGTTCTCGAACCCGTAGGGTCCGCACGCTTAAAGTTCGATGACGGTTATATTATGAGTTTATGTGTTTTGATGTACCGAAAATAGTTCGGAGTCCCGGATGTGATCACGGACATGACGAGGAGTCTCGAAATGGTCGAGACATAAAGATTGATATATTGGAAGCCTATATTTGGATATCGGAAGTGTTCCGGGTGAAATCGGGATTTTACCCGAGTACCGGGGGTTTAATGGGCCAAGATGGGCCTTAGTGGAGAAGAGGAGGGGCGGCCAGGGCAGGCCGCGCCCCCCTCCCCCTCTAGTCCGAATTGGACAAGGAGGGGGGGGGGGCGGCGCCCCCCTTTCCTTCCTCTCTCCCTCCTCTTTCCCCCTTCTCCTACTCCAACTAGGAAAGGAGGGAGTCCTACTCCCGGTGGGAGTAGGACTCCTCCCTGGCGCGCCTCCTCCTGGCCGGCCGCCTCTCCCCCTTGCTCCTTTATATACGGGGGCAGGGGGGCACCTCAAGACACAACAATTGATCTCTTGATATCTTAGCCGTGTGCGGTGCCCCCTCCACCATAATCCACCTCGATAATATCATAGCGGTGCTTAGGCGAAGTCCTGCGTCGGTAGAACATCATCATCGTCACCACGCTGTCGTGCTGACGGAACTCTCCCTCAAAGCTCGGCTGGACCGGAGTTCGAGGGACGTCATCGAGCTGAACGTGTGCTGAACTCGGAGGTGCCGTGCGTTCGGTACTTGATCGGTCGGATCGTGAAGATGTACGACTACATCAACCGCGTTGTGCTAACGCTTCCGCTTTCGGTCTACGAGGGTACGTGGACAACACTCTCCCCTCTCGTTGCTATGCATCACCATGATCCTGTGTGTGCGTAGGATTTTTTTTTGAAATTACTACGTTCCCCAATAGGAGCTTCTCCCGCACGTCATGGAACTGTTAAGAAGGAGATCAATATGCATGCATGTGTATTAGTTGTGTGACTAGATATCGATAATCATGTAAAAATTGTGAATAGCGTTCTATGAAACGTACCCATTGCTGTCTATCAGATCTGCTCCTTTCGGACGCCATCATGCGAATGTTCTCGCAAACGTAGAATGCACACACATCTGTCCCCGGCGCCTGCTTCAGGGCCTTTACGAGAATTGAATTTAATCAGGTAATAATTAATCAAGCATGATAATTAATTAATGGTATTGAAACAAGAATTAAAGAGATGGTAGCTAGCTAGCTAGTACTACTTAATTACTTACCTTGGGTCGATACCAAAACAACTTTTCTGCCCATTTTCCTGGAGTCACCTTGATGAACTTTGCCCAAGCCCTGCCCGCCGGCAAAGAAAATTAATAAAGGGGTTATTAAATAGTTCATATCAGGAAATGACAAACTAAATAGGCCGAGATATAGTAATTAATAATGATTGAAATTACCTGTTGACTATCCCCTTCAAGATGGTGTAGTCACTTTCTTTTTTAAGTAGTGAGTCCAGTACTTCAACTTTTCCTTCGTCAACTTCAATGTCTAACAAGATCCAGTGGAAACTGCATGCGCACACATTTGCATGTCTTAATAAAGCGGGCATGTGCATAACACTAATCAACTACCCTAAACCCTATACACTTAATTATTAACATCTAGCTAGCTAGTAAGCAAAAACAGAATTTGTAGTACAAGACAGTGTGACTCACAGGAAGTTGTAAGGAAGTAGTATATCTTCATTGGTATTGAGGCGCTTCAAGAACTCTAGCATGCTTTCCTCTAAACTTGCTCGACAACTTGGAATTTTCCATGTGTATTCATTAACGGTATTTGGGTCAATGCACCCAATGCCATAGCGTCCAGATTTTTTCATTTCATACATCTTCATCCCGCATAATACCACAGAAAAGAATATAGTGAGGATAATTACAGGTAATGATTGATCAAAATGATCACTACAGCTAGCTTGAGACTTAAATTACAGAAAGAAATCACTTACAGACAATAGCAACTGATGATAGATTTGTCGAGTGCGTCTTGATTGAATAATTGAAACAGTTCTGTATACTCAACGGACAGAGCTTTCTCATGGAAGTAATGCTCCTCCTTGACATTCACCATGAGGGACTCTTGATTGGAACTCTTGGTAATGTTCATGTACCACTGATGCAATTCATACATTCTCGTTGGGAGGTTCTTGACCTCGCCTGGCTTGACCAAAGGTTGGCCCCGGACATATTTCCGTTTTATTTCCTCCTCTCTAAGCGGAGACATGGGCTCGAGCTCGAGGAGTTGTCCAACAGTGATCTTGAGCATTTCAGCCTGCATTATATGCTCCTCGGTTATTACCAGATTGTCCAGCTGGGGAACGGTTTGCCCACAATAATATTGGGCGCGCGTACTCTCATGTGTTGTTGGCACAACAAGCGGGGGGATCGATTGCGCCGCCTGTTCTCCCAGCTGGGGAACGGTTTTCCCGCATTTTTTGACAGCTGCTTGTTGGCTCGAGCTCGAGCTCGCTTCTTTCTGTAGTCGTGCTCGATGTGCCTTCCTGATTTGGCGCTCATAGTCTGAGTCAACAGGCTTGGGAGCTAGTTTTCTTGCCATATGAATAAAGTGGTTAATAACTTTCTCAGGCACTTTCTCCCTTGGCGGCGGTGCCGGTTTCGGTCCAAAATGGGCGTCCACTTGGGCCTTCACTATGTCTTCGTTTTGCTCCTCGGTCATGTCGTAAGGCCTCTGAGGAAGAGGAGCGAGGCTTGGACCATATTTATATCGCTTGTCTCCGTCTGTACCTCCTGTACTACCTCGACTCATACCGCTACGCACCATAGCTGCGGCGTGTCTCTTCTGCGATTGCTGAGGCGGCGGAGACGGCTGACGTGGCTGAGTTGGAGCAGGAGTCTGCTCACGCATTGGTGGACTTGGAGGAGCGGGAGTCTGCTGACATGGTGGCGGACTTCGAGGAGGAGTCGGCTCACGCATTCGTGGACTTGGAGGAGCGGGAGTCTGCTGACACGGTGGCGGACTTCGAGGAGGAGTCGGCTCACACGTTCGTGGACTTGGAGGAGCGGAGTCTGCTGACTCGGTGGCGGACTTCGAGGAGGAGTCGGCTGACGCGGTGTCGGTGGCCTTCGAAAGATGATGCAATCCTTTCCCCATAGGATGATACGATGTATGGCCTCTCCCAGTGTGTGCTCGTCGTCATCTCCAGGAATGTCAAGCTCTAGCCCCGAATATTGGTCCACCACCTCATCAACTAAGACACGAGCATAGCCCGCTGGAATCGGGGTGCAATGGAAGGTTGCTTCGGGGGTATTTGTAAAAGCAACAGTGTCCGCCACCTTCATGGATATGTTCTTCATTTTGAAGTGTAGCTCACAGTTAGTGTTCTCTATGATGTCATCCACAGGGTATGTATCCAGCAGTGCGTCGACCGGGGCGGAACCAACGCTGCTTCTCGGCATGGATGGGACGGTGCTATCCAATGCTGGATCATCTGCGAGCTGCTGCCGCTGCTGAGACCCCCTTTCCTAGCTATGTGAGTCGATCTGCTGCTCCTGCCGCTGGAATTTGAGTGCCAAGTCCGCGTGCCTTGCTTCTAGGCCTTGAAGGCGTTCTGCTTCCTCCTTCCTCTGCTCCTCCTCCAGCTTCCTCTTCTTCTCCTCCTCCATCTTCTTTCTTGCACGACATCTGTAGTCGTCGTTCCATTCCGAAAAGCCCTCATACCAGGGAATAACACCCTTGCCTCGTGTTCTTCCTGGGTGTTCAGGATTTCCCAGGGCGCGCATAAGCTCGTCGTTCTCTCTGTTGGGCGTGAACACCCCCTTTCGAGTATCTTCTATTGCGTCAAGTAACTTTTGTTCGGCTCCTTTTAGACTTGCCTTCTTCGAAACCAGGCCTGTCTTCGGGTCCAACGCCCCCCATGCGCATAGAACCAAGTTCTGCACCTCGGGGGCAGCTCCTAGTAACCGGAGTGACCCCTGCATCCTCCATCTCTTGCTCAGACTTATCCCACTTAGGCATTGGCACCGCATAGCCACCTGGCCCCAGCCTATGGAACTGCGTCTTTTTTGCGGCATTGGCCTTATTTTTTCTCGACCGTTCCTTAGATAATTCTGATTCCTTGAATTTCACGAAAGCGGGCCAGTGTTCTCTTTGCTTCTCCAGTGTTCCCTTGAATTCTGGAGTCTTCCTTTCTGCAGCAATGTAGTTGGCCCATACAGTTTTCTTGTGGGTGTTGAATGCAACTGCCATCTTCTTAAGAGCAGCGTCCTTGACTTTCTGCACATCTGCATCAGTGAAATAATCTGGTAGGGTGAAATGTTCCATCAGAGATTCCCAAATCTTTTTTTGCTCTGTCATCGACCCAAGTAACATCTGGACATTTAGTTTTTGGCTCTTTCCATTCTTGAATGGAGATCAGGAGTTGGTCCTTCACAAGAACTCCGCACTGACGAAAGAACTTGTTCGCAATGTTCTTAGGCGTGAGGGGTTCGCCACTAGCTTTGATGGAATCGATGTTGTACTCTATAGAAGCAGATTTGCTCGATCCGGAGGGCTGAAAGAAGAAATATTGATTCGTTAATATATCTTCAAATAAAAAAAAACATGTGATGATCACCAGATGCCTGCTTATATAAATATACCTCGCCGGTAGTCTTTGTTATTTCAAGATCAACATTGTCCGCGTCATCATAAACATTGTCTGCGTCATCATAATCATAATCATAGTTCATGACTTCATCAGCTCGGTCATCGAGATCGAGTATCTTATCATCACCCTCCCCGGTATTGTTCAGATATTGGGAGCCGTCATCTACTTCATTCAGATCATCTGACCTGCGAGGGCTGCGTATGATCTCGAACAGGGCCTCTTCTCCCTCTCTGCCGGTATTGTCCGCCATAGCTTTTATTTAACTAATCCAGAAGAAATATAAAACAATTTAGTATTCAAATTACAATGCATGGATGCAATCAATAACGAAAAACTGAATCATATAGTACATAATATGCATCGTCTCGAATAATATATAATCTCGAATAATATATAATCTTGAATACATCGTCTTGAATAATATATAATCTCGAATACATCGTCTCGAATAATCACTGGCTAGGTAGCTAATAAAGACCGAATACTACAGAAGAATCTAGGCCACTCGCGGTTCCTGGGGCGTGGGCGGTGGACACCCAAAGAGAAGGAACCATCACAGGATCATATCTCCGGTCATCTTCCCAAAGAACCTGCCAGGTATTGGAGAACCTGACGTCCATAGCAGCCATGTAGCGATGGACGTGCTCGTCCTCCTCCCTGACACGGCGACGAACCACCTCCGGCGGGGCCGGCTCCCTCTGCACCGAATGTGGCCCACGTGAATGCCACCAAAGGAGATCAGGGTCGACGACGGGACCCAGGTTCCTCACCAAGCGGCGAGCCCCTGAAGGTAGCACCTCCCAGTGCTAGCCCGGCGGAGCCCAGTCCCGGACATGGGTCCTCTGAAGCAGGACGTCGTCGCGAACGGGTCGACGGCGAGGATGCGGGCCGGGCATCGTCGACAAAAAACACTATACGCCACAAAAGTAACATTTTTTAAATTATTGGATTGTGACTTATATGCAAATTCTAAATTTCTATAACTAAAATTATAAGAAACTAAAAAGTAACATTTCTATAACATTTCTATAACAATTTGAAATTAATCTAATTTATCTAGCTAAAACTAACATTTCTAAAATTTCTATAATATTTCTAACATTTCTATAACCATTTGAAATTAATCTAATTCATCTAGCTAAAACTAACATTTCTAAAATTTCTAACATTTCTATATACTATTTGACATTAATCTAATCTGATTAATTAATTCATCTAAAACATTTGTATAAAAAACAGAAAACAGAATCGTGTCTGTGTGTGTGCGTGCGTGTGTGTGTGTGCGTGCGCGCGTGCGCGTGTGCACCTACGGCGCCGGCGGTGCAGCGGCTTCGATTGGAGGGAGGAGAGGGGCCGGGGAGAGGGGCTCACAACGCGGGCGATGGCGAGGCGACTGGACGGCGAGGCAGAGGGGACGGCGACGGCGACGGACGGTGACGGGGACGGCGAGGAGGGCGGCGACGAGGGGCGGCGGCGACGGGGCAGAGGAGAAGAAGCAGAGGGAGAACGAACTGACGAATTTTTTGAAGGGTTTTCTTATATAGAACACCCCTTTAGTACCGGTTGGTGGCTCCAACCGGTACTAAAGGTCTGTTTCGGCCAGGCGAAGCGGCGGGAAGCGCACCCCCTTTAGTACCGGGTGGAGGCACCAACCGGTACTAAAGACCCCCTCTTTAGTACCGGTTGGAGCCACGGCCCGGTACTAAAGGGGGTGCGCTGGCGCAGGTGCGGTGCGGCAAGTTTAGTCCCACCTCGCTAGCCGAGGGGCGTCTGCACTGGTTTATAAGCCCCAGTGCGATAGGTCTCTCGAGCTCCTCTCCAAAGCAGGCCTACTGGGCCTACCTGTTCTGTGCTGCCTTGTGGGCCTACTGGGCCTTTGCGGACCTGCATCCTGGCCCAACAACACGTTGGGTTTCTAGTCGTATGCAGGCCGCTCTGGCCCAGTAGTCGGGCTTTTTTATTTTCTTATTTTTTTTTGCTTTATTTATTTTTGAGTTGTTTTTTGCTGTATTTAGAGTTTCTTTGTGAATATTTTTTCTTTAGGTACAAAAAATTACAAACTTTCTGTTAGTGCCGATAGTTTTCAAATTTGAATAGTTTAAATTTTGAATTATTTGAAATTTGTGTGAATCACTAGTTTGTGAATAACTTAACTTTGAAAGTAGATTTTTTAGTGATTCTTTTTTCTTATGTTTAATATTAGTGTGTTTTATCATTATATTCAATTTGGTAATGCTTAGGTTATTTAAAAAATGAAATGCCTTTGTAACAGATGAGTTTTCGTCCGAAACCCTGATACTTCGAAAGAGATTGTCCATTTTGTACACGAAGTGCATCCAGTTTTTGCGGTAACCCTCTCTACTTTTTTGCACATGCTATGTGGGTGAAATTATGATACCATGCCAACTTTCAACCTTTTCTGAGTTCATTTGAAGTGCTTTTCAATTTCAGGGTCATTTAGCTGAAAAAAAATCAGTAAATGCATGAAAGAATTTGTTTGCACATAAAATTTCTTTGCGTTTCAAATGCCAAAACACATAACTACCCTAACTATTATAGAGATTCCCTCCTGGGTGTGAAACACAGAAGAAAGTGATGATAGTGAAGCCGATCACATCCCAGATCTTTGGGTGTGAAACTTTTTCTTCGCGTGTGTCCCATTGCGCCGTAGCCATGGAAAATCTTCATCATTTAACTGGATGCTCGGGTCAATATTCACTGTGAATGGAGAAATTTCATCAAACTTTTCATAATCTTCTGACATGTCTGTCTTGTCATCCACTCCCACGATGTTTCTCTTCCCAGAAAGAACTATGTGGCGCTTTGGCTCATCGTATGATGCATTCGCTTCCTTATCTTTTCTTTTTCATGGCTTGGTAGACATGTCCTTCACATAGAAAACCCGTGCCACATCATTGGCTAGGACGAATGGTTCGTCTGCATACGCAAGATTGTTGAGATCCACCGTTGTCATTCCGTACTGCGGGTCTTCCGTTACCCCACCTCGTGTCATATTGACCCATTTGCACTGAAACAAAGGGACCTTCAAACCACGTCCATAGTCAAGTTCCCATATGTCCTCTATGTAACCATAATATGTTTCCTTTCCCGTCTTGGTTGTTGCATGAAAGCGGACACCACTGTTTTGGTTGGTGCTCTTCTTATCTTGGGCGATCGTGTAAAATGTATTACCATTTATCTCGTACCCTTTGAAAGTCATTATATTCGAAGATGGTAACTCGGACAGCGAGTACAGGTCATCTTCAATAGAGGCGTCATGCATGGTACGTGTCTGCAACCAGCCGAGGAAACTCCTGGTTTGTTCACGTGTAATCCAGTCATCAGACCGCTCCGGGTGTTTGGCGCGTAGAAAATTCTTGTGTTCGTCCATATACGGAGCCACCAAGGCGGAGTTCTATAGAACTGTGTAGTGTGCTTCAGTGAGAGAATGTCCATCCATACATATTATTTGATTCCCTCCTAGCGTGCCTTTTCCATCCAGTCTGCCCTTATGCCGCGATTCAGGAACACCAATCGGCTGGTCAGGAATAAAGTCAATACAAAACTCAATGACCTCCTCATTTTCATGGCCCTTGGAGATGCTTCCTTCTGGCCTAGCACGGTTATGAACATATTTCTTTAAGACTCCCATGAACCTCTCAAAGGGGAACATATTGTGTAGAAATACAGGACCCAAAACGTTAATCTCTTCGCATAGGTGAACTAGGACGTGCGTCATGTTGTTGAAGAAGGATGGTGGGAACACCAACTCGAAACTGACAAGACATTGCACCAAACCATTCTCTAACCTTGGTATGATTTCTGGATCGATTACCTTCTGAGAGATTGCATTGAGGAATGCACATAGCTTCACAATGGCTAATCGAACGTTATCCGGTAGAAGCCCCCTCAATGCAACCGAAAGCAGTTGCGTCATAATCACGTGGCAGTCATGAGACTTTAGGTTCTGGAACTTTTTCTCTGCCATGTTTATTATTCCCTTTATATTCGACGAGAAGCCAGACGGTACCTTAATACTAAGCAGGCATTCAAAGAAGATTTCCTTCTCTTCTTTGGTAAGAGCATAGCTGGCATGACCCTGATGTATGCCGTCTTTTCCGTGCATACGTTGCTGGTCCTCCCGTGCCTCAGGTGTATCTTTTGTCTTCCCATACACTCCCAAGAAGCCAAGCAGGGTCACGCAAAGATTCTTCCTCATGTGCATCACGTCGATTGCAGAGCGGACCTCTAGGTCTTTCCAATAGGGCAGGTCCCAGAATATAGATTTCTTCTTCCACATGGGTGCGCGTCCGTCAGCGTCATTCGGAACAGGTTGTCCGCCACGACACTTTCCAAAGACTACCTTCAAATCCTT
This sequence comes from Triticum aestivum, assembly GCF_018294505.1. NCBI lineage: Eukaryota > Viridiplantae > Streptophyta > Magnoliopsida > Poales > Poaceae > Triticum > Triticum aestivum. The sequence continues at coordinate 40,376,592 of NC_057808.1, read as the reverse complement.
GACCATATCATGTACATCAGCACCAGTACGGTGGCGAGGCTTCATCCGGTGATCCGCCTCACCTTTGAAATGCTTGCCTTTCTTTCTTACGGAATGCCTGCTCGGAAGAAATCGATGATGTCCCAGGTACACATTCTTCCTACAATTGTCCAAATATATACTGTCGGTATCATCCAAACAGTGCGTGCATGCGCGGTATCCCTTGTTTGTCTGTCCTGAAAGGTTACTGAGAGCAGGCCAATCATTGATGGTCACGAACAGCAACGCCTTTAGGTCAAATTCTTCCTGTCCGTGCTCATCCCACGCACGTACACCTATTCCATTCCATAGCTGTAAGAGTTCTTCAACTAATGGCCTTAGGTGCACATCAATGTCGTTGCCGGGTTGCTTAGGGCCTTGGATGAGCACTGGCATCATAATGAACTTCCGCTTCATGCACAACCAAGGAGGAAGGTTATACAAACATAGAGTCACAGGCCAGGTGCTATGGTTGTTGCTCTGCTCCCCAAAAGGATTAATGCCATCTGCGCTTAGACCAAACCATACGTTCCTTGCGTCACCTACAAACTCCTCCCAGTACTTTCTCTCGATTTTTCTCCACTGCGACCCGTCAGCGGGTACTCTCAACTTTCCGTCTTTCTTACGGTCTTCTCTGTGCCATCTCATCACCTTGGCATGCTCTTTGTTTTGGAACAAATGTTTCAACCGTGGTATTATAGGAGAATACCACATCACCTTGGCAGGAATCTTCTTCCTGGGGCGCTCGCCCTCGACATCCCCAGGGTCATCGCGGCTAATCTTATAGCGCAATGCACCGCATACCGGGCAAGCGTTCAAATCCTCGTACTCACCGCGGTAGAGGATGCAGTCATTAGGGCATGCATGTATCTTCTGCACCTCTAACCCTAGAGGGCAGACAGCCTTCTTTGCTTCATACGTACTCTCGGGCAATTCGTTGTCCTTTGGAAGCATATTCTTTATCATTACCAGCAACTTTCCAAATCCCTTGTCAGATACACCATTCTCTGCCTTCCATTGCAGCAATTCCAGTGTGGTGCCCAACTTTTTCTTGTCAGCTTCGCAATTCGGGTACAACAATTTCTTGTGATCCTCTAACATGCGCTGCAACTTCTTCTTCTCCAAATCACTTGCGCAGTTTCTCTTTGCATCGGCAATGGCCTGACCTAGATCATCAGCGGGCTCATCTGATGCCTCTTCTTCAGCTTCTTCCCGCATTGCCGGCTCAGCTTCTTCCCCCATTGTTGTATCATCGTATTCAGGGAACCCATGGCCAGGATAGCTGTCGTCGTCCTCTTCTTCTTCATTGTCTTCCATCATAACCCCTCTTTCTCCGTGCTTGGTCCAAACATTATAGTGGGGCATGAAACCGGACTCAAACAGGTGGACGTGAATGGTTCTTGACGTAGAGTAATTGTGATCATTCTTACAGCCAGCACATGGACAAGGCATAAAACCATCCGCCCGCTTGTTTGCCTTAGCAGCAAGCAGAAACGTATGCACGCCATTAATGAACTCGTGAGAGCATCGGTCATCATACATCCATTGCCGGCTCATCTTCATTACACAACACCGAAAATACCAAATTAATACAAGTTCATACATAAAGTTCATACATATATATAGTTCATACAACACTTAAATGCAACAAACAAATAACTCTCTAGCTAAAGCATTTAAATGCAACAACAAATGTGATCAAGATCGCAACTAAGGTAACAATTGATCCAACAACATAATGATACCAAGCCTCACTATCAATGGCATATTTTCCAATCTTTCTAATCTTCAAGCGCATTTTCTCCATCTTGATCTTGTGATCATCGATGACATCGGCAACATGCAACTCCAATTCCATCTTCCCCCCTCAATTCTTTTCAATTTTTCTTTCAAATACTCGTTTTCTCTTTCAACTAAATTTAACCTCTCGACAATAGGGTCGGTTGGAATTTCCGGTTCACATACCTCCTAGATAAAAATATCTATGTCAACTTGATGGGCATAATTTGTCATAAACACGAAATGCAACAACTAGTTTTAAAAGAGAATATACCACATCTGAATCATAACAAGGACGAGGGCCGACGGGGACGGATATCAAAACCATGGCACTATGTATAACAAACAACGCATGGGTAAGATAATTATACGAGTAACTATATATCCAAATCACACAAACATCAATTTGGTAATGTAAAACATTCATGAACAAGAGGCTCACCACAAGGTGGTGCCGGCGACGGGACGGTGCGGGCGATCGACGGTGGTTATGACAGAGATTTAGAAGGCACTAAGTAAAGCACACCTACATATGCAAACTAAGTGTTATTTTTGACCTCAAATTGCATATAAATCAAATACTAGCACATATAATTCCTCCCAAATTACTAAACTCACAAATTAATCACTATACAAAGCATTGCAAGAGTTAATCTAGCAATGAGAGATGAAAGGACAAAGTTGCAAACCTTTGTGATCATTTGAATGGATGGGGGGCTTCAAATCTTGACAAATTTTGGGCAAAATGTGTGATGAGCTCGAGAGGAAGAGGGGAAGAACAGAGAGGAGAGGGGAAAGGGGAAGAACAGAGCGAGCTCGGGTGGATGAAGGGTTTATGTAGGACGACCTTTAGTACCGGTTCGTGACACAAACCGGTACTAAAGGTGCTGGAGGGGCCCCAGACTGACAACATCCTGCCACCACTCACTTTAGTACCGGTTCGTGGCACGAACCGGTGCTAAAGGTTCGCCATGAACCGGTACTAATGAGAGCGGCCGGCTAGCCGTTGGAACCGGCACTAATGGACACATTAGTGCCGGCTCAAAATCAAATCGGCACTAATGTGCTTCACATTTGACCCTTTTTCTACTAGTGAAACAATCCAACACACAAGCACACAAGAAGCAAGCGAAAAGAAGCGAACGGGAAAGAGGCGAAGAAAAGGCAAAGGTTTTTGAAAATCGTTTTAGAAGTGGGGGAGAGGAAAACGAGAGGCGAATGGCAAATAATGTAATGCGAGGGAGAAGAGTTTGTGATGGGTACTTGGTATGTCTTGACTTGAGCGTAGATCTCCCAGGCAACGGCGCCATAAATGGCTAGTTGACGGGAGATCAAATATTGACTTGACTTGGCGCAAATCTCCCCGGCAACGGTGTCAGAAATCCTTCTTGCTACCTCTTGAGCATGCGTTGGTTTTCCCTTGAAGAGGAAAGGGTGATGCAGCAAAGTAGCGTAAGTATTTCCCTTAGTTTTTGAGAACCAAGGTATCAATCCAGTAGGAGATAACATGCAAGTCACCTAGTAACTGCACAAACAATCAAGAACCTCGCAACCAACGCGATAAAGGGGTTGTCAATCCCTTCACGGTCACTCGCAAAAGTGAGATATGATAAAGATAGTAAGATAAATATTTTTGGAATTTTTGTTGTATAGATTGAAAAGTAAAGATTGCAAAATAGTAAACGAGATGTGATGTAAATAAAAGAGATGCAATATAATAAGAAAGAGACCCGGGGGCCATAGGTGTCACTAGTGGCTTCTCTTAAGATAGCATATATTACGGTGGGTGAACAAATTATTACCGAGCAATTGATAGAAAGCGCATAGTTATGAGAATATCTAGGCATGATCATGAATATAGGCATCACGTCTGTGTCAAGTAGACCAAAAGGATTCTGCATCTACTACTATTACTCCACACATCGACCGCTATCCAGCATGCATCTAGAGTATTAAGTTCATAAGAACAGAGTAACGCATTAGGCAAGATGACATGATGTAGAGGGATAAACTCAAGCAATATGATATAAACCCCATCTTTTTATCCTCGATGGCAACAATACTATACGTGCCTTGCTGCCCCTACTGTCACTGGGAAAGGACACCGCAAGATTGAACCCAAAGCTAAGCACTTCTCCCATTGCAAGAAAGATCAATCTAGTAGGCCAAACTAAACCGATAATTCGAAGAGACTTGCAAAGATATCAAATGATGCATATAAGAATTCAGAGAAGAACCAAATATTATTCATAGATAAACTTGATCATAAATCCACAATTCATCGGATCTCGGCAAACACACCGCAAAAGAGTATTACATCGAATAGATCTCCAAGAACATAGAGGAGAACTTTGTATTGAGAACCAAAGAGAGAGAAGAAGCCATCTAGCTAATAACTATGGACCCGAAGGTCTATGGTAAACTACTCACACATCATCGAAGAGGCTATGGTGTTGATGTAGAAGCCCTCCGTGATCGATTCCCCCTCCGGCCGATCGCCGGAAAAGGCCCCAAGATGGGATCTCACGGGTACAGAAGGTTGCGACGGTGAAAAAGTGGTTTCGTGGCTCCCCCTGATGTTTTTAGGGTATAAGAGTATATATAGGCGAAAGCAGTACGTCGGTGGAGCTCCGTGGGGCCCACGAGGGTGGGGGCGCGCCTACCCCCTGGGCACGCCCTACTGCCTCGTGGTCGCCTCAGGGAGTTCCAGACTTCAACTCCAAGTCTTCTGGATTGCGTTTGTTCCAAGAAAGATCATCGCGAAGGTTTCATTCCGTTTAGATTCCGTTTGGTATTCCTTTTCTGCAAAACAGTAAAATAGGCAAAAAAATAGAAACTGGCATTGGGCCTTCGGTTAATAGGTTAGTCCCAAAAATAATATAAAAGAGCATATTAAAGCCCATTAAACATCCAAAACAGATAATATAATAGCATGGAACAATAAAAAATTATAGATACGTTGGAGACGTATCAAGCATCCCCAAGCTTAATTCCTGCTCGTCCTCGAGTAGGTAAATGATAAAAACAGAATTTTTGATGTGGAATGCTACCTAGCATAATTTTCAATGTATTTTTTCTTTATTGTGGCATGAATGTTCAGATCCGAAAGATTCAAGACAAAAGTTTAATATTGACATAAAAATAATAATACTTTAAGCATACTAACAAAGTAATCATGTCTTCTCAAAATAACATGGCCAAAGAAAGTTCATCCCTACAAAATCATATAGTTTGGTTATGCTCCATCTTCGTCACACAAAATGCTCAAATCATGCACAACCCTGATGACAAGCCAAGCAATTGTTTCATACTTTAGCATTATCAAACCTTTTCAACTTTCACGCAATACATGAGCGCGAGCCATGAACATAGCACTATAGGTGGAATAGAATATGATGATGGAGGTTATGTGGAGAAGACAAAAAAGGAGAAAGTCTCACATCGACGCGGCTAATCAACGGGCTATGGAGATGCCCATCAATTGATGTCAATGCGAGTAGTAGGGATTGCCATGCAACAGATGCACTAGAGCTATAAATGTATGAAAGCTCAGCAAAAGAAACTAGTGGGTGTGCATCCAACTTGCTTGCTCACGAAGACCTAGGGCATTTTGAGGAAGCCCATTGTTGGAATATACAAGCCAAGTTCTATAATGAAAATTTCCCACTAGTAAATGAAAGTGACAAAATAAGAGACTCTCTATCATGAAGACCATGGTGCTACTTTGAAGCACAAGTGTGGAAAAAGGATAGTAACATTGTCCCTTCTCTCTTTTTCTCTCATTTTTGTGGGCCTTCTCTTTTTTTGGCCTTTCTCTCTTTTTTGGGCCTTCTTTTTTTATTTGGCATTTCTCTTTTTTTTTAATTTTTTTTATTTCCTCGCACGGGACAATGCTCTAATAATGATGATCATCACACTTATATTTGTTTACAACTCGATACTTAGAACAAAATATGACTCTTTATGAGTGCCTCCGGCGGTGTACCGGGATGGGCAATGACTCAAGAGTGACATGTATGAAAAATTATGAATGGTGGCTTTGCCACAAATACGATGTCAACTACATGATCATGCAAGACAATATGACAATGATGAAGCGTGTCATAATAAACGGAACGGTGGAAAGTTGCATGGCAATATATCTCGGAATGGCTATGGAAATGCCATAATAGGTAGGTATGGTGGCTGTTTTGAGGAAGATATAAGGAGGCTTATGTGTGATATAGCATATCATATCATGGGGTTTGGATGCACCGGCGAAGTTTGCACCAGCTCTCGAGGTGAGAAAAGGCAATGCACGGTACCAAAGAGGCTAGCAATGATGGAAGGGTGAGAGTGCGTATAATCCATGGACTCAACATTAGTCATAAAGAACTCACATACTTATTGCAAAAATCTACAAGTCATCAAAACCAAGCACTACGCGAATGCTCCTAGGGGGATAGATTGGTAGGAAAAGACCATCGCTTGTCCCCGACCGCCACTCATAAGGAGGACAATCAAAGAAACACCTCATGCTTCAAATTTGTTACACAACGGTTACCATACGTGCATGCTACGGGACTTGCAAACCTCAACACAAGTATTTCTCAAATTCACAAATACTCAACTAGCATGACTCTAATATCACCATCTTCATATCTCAAAACAATCATCAAGTATCAAACTTCTCATAGTATTCAAACTTCTCACTCTATATGTAGTCGAACGTCTTCACGATCCAACCGATCCAAGTACCGAACGTACGGCAGCTCCATGTTCAACACACGTTCAGCTCGATGACGTCCCTCAAACTCCTGATCTTGCAGAGGGTCGAGGGAGAGTTCCGTCAGCATGATGCTACCTCTTGAGCATGCGTTGGTTTTCCCTTGAAGAGGAAAGGGTGATGCAGCAAAGTAGCGTAAGTATTTCCCTCAGTTTTTGAGAACCAAGGTATAAATCCTGTAGGAGATAACACGCAAGTCACCTAGTACCTACACAAACAATCAAGAACCTCGCAACCAACGCGATAAAGGGGTTGTCAATCCCTTCACGGTCACTCGCAAAAGTGAGATCTGATAAAGATAGTAAGATAAATATTTTTGGTATTTTTGTTGTATAGATTGAAAAGTAAAGATTGCAAAATAGTAAACGAGATGTGATGTAAATAAAAGAGATGCAATATAATAAGAAAGAGACCCGGGGGCCATAGGTTTCACTAGTGGCTTATCTCAAGATAGCATATATTACGGTGGATGAACAAATTACTACCGAGCAATTGATAGAAAAGCGCATAGTTATGAGAATATCTAGGCATGATCATGAATATAGGCATCACGTCCATGTCAAGTAGACCGAAACGATTCTGCATCTACTACTATTACTCCACACATCGACCGCTATCCAGCATGCATCTAGAGTATTAAGTTCATAAGAACAAAGTAACGCATTAGGCAAGATGACATGATGTAGTGGGATAAACTCAAGCAATATGATATAAACCCCATCTTTTTATCCTCGATGGCAACAATACTATACGTGCCTTGCTGCCCCTACTGTCACTGGGAAAGGACACCGCAAGATTGAACCCAAAGCCAAGCACTTCTCCCATTGCAAGAAAGATCAATCTAGTAGGCCAAACCAAACTGATAATTCGAAGAGACTTGCAAAGATAACCAATCATACATAAAAGAATTCAGAGAAGATTCAAATATTGCTCATAGATAAACTTAATCATAAACCCACAATTCATCGGTCTCAACAAACACACCGCAAAAGAAGATTACATCGAATAGATCTCCACAAGAGAGGGGGAGAACATTGTATTCAGATCCAAAAAGGGAGAAGAAGCCATCTAGCTAATAACTATGGACCCGAAGGTCTGAGGTAAACTACTCACACATCATCGAAGAGGCTATGGTTTTGATGTAGAAGCCCTCCGTGATCGATGCCCCCTCCGGCGGAGCTCCGGAAAAGGCCCCAAGATGGGATCTCACTGGTACAGAAGGTTGCGGCGGTGGAATTAGGTGTCATACCTGATTCCTTACCTTCGTCGAGATCCCAATCTTCAGAGTTGCGTTTAATTCTTTCCAATAAATCCCATTTGAATTCAATAGTCTTCATCATAAAAGAGCTAGCACAAGAAGTATCGAGCATGGTGCGATTGTTATCAGAAAGCCGAGCATAAAAATTTTGAATAATCATTTTTCTTGAGAGCTCATGATTGGGGCATGAATATAACATTGATTTAAGCCTCCCCCAAGCTTGAGCGATGCTTTCTCCTTCGCGAGGCCAAAAATTATATATATAATTGCGATCATGATGAACAAGATGCATAGGATAAAACTTCTGATGAAATTCCAATTTCAACCGTTTGTAGTTCCATGACCCATATCATCACATAGCCTATACCATGTCAATGCATCTCCCTTCAAAGATAAAGGTAAGACCTTCTTCTTGATAACATCATCGGGCATACCTGCAAGCTTAAATAATCCACAAACCTCATCCACATATATTAGGTGCTCATCAGGATGTAATGTTCCATTTCCTGCAAAAGAATTAGCTAGCAGTTTTTCTACCATACCCGAAGGAATTTCAAAGTAGACATTTTCATTATCAGTAGGTTAAGTAGGTTGAGGAGCAACTCTTTGCTCTATTGGTCGGGTGAAGATACCCTGAACAAGCCCCTCAGAGGACTACTTTCCATAGTAACAAGTGACAGTAAATTTCAGCACACTATATAAATTTTTCCTTACCAAATTCCACCTACCAAAGGCGCTTCACTCCCCGGAAACGGCGCCAGAAAAGAGTCTTGATGACCCACAAGTATAGGGGATCTATTGTAGTCCTTTCGATAAGTAAGAGTGTTGAACCCAACAAGGAGCAGAAGGAAATGATAAGCGGTTTTCAGCAAGGTATTCTCTGCAAGCACTGAAATTATAGGTAACAGATAGTTTTGTGATAAGATAATTTGTAACGAGCAACAAGTAACAAAAGTAAATAAGGTGCAGCAAGGTGGCCCAATCCTTTTGTAGCAAAGGACAAGCCTGGACAAACTCTTCTATAGAGAAAAGCGCTCCCGAGGACACATGGGAATTATCGCCAAGCTAGTTTTCATCACGTTCATATGATTCGCGTTCGGTACTTTGATAATTTGATATGTGGGTGGACCGGTGCTTGGGTGCTGTCCTTACTTGGACAAGCATCACACTTATGATTAACTCCTATTGCAAGCATCCGCAACTACAAAAGAAGTATTAAGGTAAACCTAACCACAGCATGAAACATATGGATCCAAATCAGCCCCTTACGAAGCAACACATAAACTAGGGTTTAAGCTTCTGTCACTCTAGCAACCCATCATCTACTTATTACTTCCCAATGCATTCCTCTAGGCCCAAATAATGGTGAAGTGTCATGTAGTCGACGTTCACATAACACCACTAGAGGAAAGACAACATACATCTCATCAAAATATTGAACGAATACCAAATTAACATGACTACTAATAGCAAGACTTCTCCCATGTCCTCAGGAACAAACGTAACTACTCACAAAGCATATTCATGTTCGTAATCAGAGGAGTATTAATATGCATAAAGGATCTGAACATATGATCTTCCACCAAATAAACCAACTAGCATCAACTACAAGGAGTAATCAACACTAATAGCAACCTACAGGTACCAATCCCAGACTTGGAGACAAGAATTGGATACAAGAGACGAACTAGAGTTTGAGAGGAGATGGTGCTGGTGAAGATGTTGATGGAGATTGGCCCTCTCCCGATGAGAGGAGCGTTGGTGATGACGATGGCAATGATTTCCCCCTCCCGGAGGGAAGTGTCCCCGGCAGAACAGCTCTGCCACAGCCCTAGATTGGTTCCGCCAAGGTTCCGCCTCGTGGCGGCGGTGTCTCATCCCGAAAGCTTGCTTATGATTTTTCTTCGGATGAAAGACTTCATATAGCAGAAGATGGGCACCGGAGGGCCAACAGGGGGCCCACGAGGCAGGGGGCGCGCCCCCACCCTCGTGGCCAGGGTGTGGGCCCCCTCTGGTATTTCTTCCGCTCAGTATTTTTCATTATTTCCAAAAACAACTTCCGTGGAGTTTCAGGACTTTTGGAGTTGTGCAGAATAGGTCTCTAATATTTGCTCCTTTTCCAGCCCAGAATTCCAGCTGCCGGCATTCTCCCTCCTTATGTAAACCTTGTAAAATAAGAGAGAATAGGCATAAGTGTTGTGACATAATGTGTGATACAGCCCATAATGCAATAAATATCGATATAAAAGCATGATGCAAAATGGACGTATCAACTCCCCCAAGCTTAGACCTCGCTTGTCCTCAAGCGGAAGCCGATAACGATAAATATGTCCACATGTTTAGAGGTAGAGGTGTCGATAAAATAAAATACGGACATGAGGACATCATGGTTAATCTTATAACAACAACATATATGGATATTGTCATATGATTTCTTATGCTCAAGTAATAATCTCTCCACAATGCAAAGTATGTAGTGCTCCCACTCACTTTCTTGTAAATACAGACTTCACCGCAAGTCTGTATAAAACTATATGCTTTGATCAACTCATCAAAGCGTATATTCCAACTCCGAGATGCTTGCACCAGTCCATAGATGGATCACTGGAGTTCGCACACTTTGTTAGCACCTTTAGGATCGACAAAACCTTCTGGTTGCATCATATACAACTCTTCTTTAAGAAATCCATTAAGGAATGAAGTTTTGACATCCATTTGCCAGATTTCATAAAATGTGGCAATTGCTAACATGATTCGGACAAACTTTAAGCATCGTTACGAGTGAGAAAATCTTATCGTAGTCAACACCTTGAACTTGTCAAAACCTTTTTGACAAGTCTAGCTTTGTAGATAGTAACACTACTATTAGCATCCGTCTTCCTCTTGAAGATCCATTTATTCTCTATGGCTTGCCGATCATCGGGCAAGTCATCCAAAGTCCATACTTTGTTCTCATACATGGATCCTATCTCAAATTTCATGGCCTCAAGCCATTTTGCGGAATCTGCGCTCATCATCGCTTCCTCATAGTTCGTTGGTTCATTATGGTCTAGTAACATGACTTCCAGAACAGGATTTGCGTACCACTCTGGTGCAGAACGTGCTCTGGTTGACCTAAGAGGTTCGGTAGTAACTTGATCTGAAGTTTCATGATCATTATCATTAGCTTCCTCACTTGTTGGTGTAGGCATCACGGAAACGGTTTTCTGTGATGAGCTACTTACTAATTTGAGAGAAGGTACAATTACCTCATCAAGTTCTACTTTCCTCCCACTCACTTCTTTCGAGAGAAACTCCTTCTCTAGAAAGGATCCATTCTTAGCAACAACGATCTTGCCTTCAGATATGTGATAGAAGGTGTACCCAACAGTTTCTTTTGGGTATCCTATGAAGACGCACTTCTCCGATCTGGGTTCGAGCTTATCAATCTGAAGCTTTTTCACATAAGCATCGCAACCCCAAACTTTAAGAAACGATAGCTTAGGTTTCTTGCTAAACCACAGTTCATATGGTGTCGTCTCAATGGATTTAGATGGTGCCCTATTTAATGTGAATGCAACTGTCTCTAATGCATAACCCCAAAACGATAGTGGTAAATCGGTAAGAGACATCATAGATCGCACCATATCTAATAAAGTACGGTTATGACATTCGGACACACCATTACGCTGTGGTGTTCCAGGTGGCGTGAGCTGTGAAACTATTCCACATTGTTCCAAATGCAGGCCAAACTCGTAACTCAAATATTCACCTCTGTGATCAGATCGTAGAAACTTTATTTTCCTGTTATGATGATTCTCAACTTCACTCTGAAATTCTTTGAACTTTCCAAATGTTTCAGACTTGTGTTTCATTAAGTAGATATACCCATCTCTGCTCAAATCATCTGTGAAGGTCAGAAAATAACGATACCCGCCGCGAGCCTCAACACTCATCGGACCGCATACATCAGTATGTATTATTTCCAATAAGTCAGTTGCTCGCTCCATTGTTCCGGAGAACGGAGTCTTAGTCATCTTGCCCATGAGGCATGGTTCGCAAGTATCAATTGATTCATAATCAAGCGATTCCAAAAGCCCATCAGCATGGAGTTTCTTCATGCGCTTTACACCAATATGACCTAAACAACAGTGCCACAAATAAGTTGCACTATCATTATTAACTTTGCATCTTTTGGCTTCAATATTATGAATATGTGTGTCATTGCAATCGAGATTCAACAAAAATAGACCACTCATGAAGGGTGCATGACCATAAAAGATATTACTCATATAAATAGAACAACCATTGTTCTCTGATTTAAATGAATAACCGTCTCGCATCAAACAAGATCCAGATATAATGTTCATGCTCAACGCTGGCACCAAATAACAATTATTCAGGTCTAAAACTAATCCCGAAGGTAGATGTAGAGGTAGCGTGCCGATGGATGGCGATCACATCGACTTTGGAACCATTTCCCACGCACATCGTCACCTTGTCCTTAGCCAATCTTCGTTTAATCCGTAGCCCCTGTTTCGAGTTGCAAATATTAGCAACAGAACCAGTACCAAATACCCAGGCACTACTGCGAGCATTAGTAAGGTACACATCAATAACATGTATATCACATATGCCTTTGTTCACCTTGCCATCCTTCTTATCCGCCAATTACTTGGGGCAGTTCCGCTTCCAGTGACTAGTCCCTTTGCAGTAGAAGCACTCAGTTTCAGGTTTAGGTCCAGACTTGGGCTTCTTCCCGGGAGTAGCAACTTGCTTGCTATTCTTCTTGAAGTTCCCCTTCTTCCCTTTGCCCTTTTTCTTGAAACTAGTGGTCTTGTTAACCATCAACACTTGACGCTCCTTCTTGATTTCTACCTCCGCAGCCTTTAGCATCGCGAAGAGCTTGGGAATTGTCTTTTCCATCCCTTGCATATTATAGTTCATCACGAAGCCTTTATAGCTTGCTGGCAGTGATTGAAGAACTCTGTCAATGACACTATCATCAGGAAGATTAACTCCCAGCTGAGTCAAGTGGTTATGGTACCCAGACATTCTGAGTATGTGTTCACTGACATAACTATTCTCCTCCATCTTGCAGCTATAGAACTTGTTGGAGACTTCATATCTCTCAACTCGGGCATTTGCTTGAAATATTAACTTCAACTCTTGGAACATCTCATATGCTCCATGATGTTCAAAACGTTTTTGAAGCCCTGATTCTAAGCCGTAAAGCATGGCACACTGAACTATCGAGTAGTCATTAGCTTTAGTCTGCCAGACGTTCATAACGTCCGGAGTTGCTCCTGCAGCGGGCCTTGCACCTAGCGGTGCTTCCAGGACGCAATTCTTCTATGCAGCAATGAGGATAATCCTCAAGTTACGGACCCAGTTCGTGTAGTTGCTACCATCATCTTTCAACTTAGCTTTCTCTAGGAACGCATTAAAATTCAAGGGAACGGTAGCACGGGCCATTGATCTACAACAACATAGATATGCAAAAACTATCAGGACTAATTTCATGATAAATTAAAGTTCAATTAATCATATTACTTAAGAACTCCCACTTAGATAGACATCCCTCTAGTCATCTAAATGATCACGTGATCCATATCAACTAAACCATGTCCGATCATCACGTGAGATGGAGTAGTTTTCAATGGTGAACATCTCTATGTTGATCATATCTACTACATGATTCACGTTCGACCTTTCGGTCTCAGTGTTCCGAGGCCATATCTGCATATGCTAGGCTCGTCAAGTTTAACCCGAGTATTTCGCACGTGCAAAACTGACTTGCACCCGTTGTATGTGAACATAGAGCTTATTACACCTGATCATCACGTGGTGTCTCGGCACGACGAACTGTAGCAACGGTGCATACTCAGGGAGAACACTTATACCTTGAAATTTAGTGAGGGATGATCTTATAATGCTGCCGCCGTACTAAGCAAAATAAGATGCATAAAAGATAAACATCACATGCAATCAAAATATGTGACATGATATGGCCATCATCATCTTGTGCCTTTGATCTCCATCTCCAAAGCACCGTCATGATCTCCATTGTCACCGGCTTGACACCTTGATCTCAATCGTAGCGTCGTTGTCGTCTCGCCAACCATTGCTTCTACAACTATCGCTACCGCATAGTGATAAAGTAAAGCAATTACATGGCGATTGCATTTCAGACAATAAAGCGACAACCATAAGGCTCCTGCCAGTTGCTGATAACTTTTACAAAACATGATCATCTCATACAATAACGTATATCACATCATGTCTTGACCATATCACATCACAGCATGCCCTGCAAAAACAAGTTAGACGTCCTCTACTTTGTTGTTGCAAGTTTTACGTGGCTGCTACGGGCTTCTAGCAAGAACCGTTCTTACCTACGCATCAAAAGCACAACAATTTTTCGTCAAGTGTGCTGTTTTAACCTTCAACAAGGACCGGCCGTAGTCAAACTCGATTCAACTAAAGTTGGAGAAACAGACACCCGCCAGCCACCTGTGTGCGAAGCACGTCGGTAGAACCGTGAAGGAAATATGCCCTAGAGGCAATAATAAAGTTGTTATTTATATTTCCTTATATCATGATAAATGTTTATTATTCATGCTAGAATTGTATTAACCGGGAACTTAGTACATCTGTGAATACATAGACAAATAGAGTGTCACTAGTATGCCTCTACTTGACTAGCTCGTTGAATAAAAGATGGTTAAAGTTTCCTAGCCATAAACATGAGTTGTCATTTGATTAACGGGATCACATCATTAGAGAATGATGTGATTGACTTGACCCATTCCGTTAGCTTAGCACTTGATCGTTTAGTTTGTTGCTATTGCTTTCTTCATGACTTATACATGTTCCTATGACTATGAGATTATGCAACTCCCGAATACCGGAGGAACACTTAGTGTGCTATCAAACATCACAACGTAACTGGGTGATTATAAAGATGCTCTACAGGTGTCTCCGATGGTGTTTGTTGAGTTGGCATAGATCGAGATTAGGATTTGTCACTCCGAGTATCGGAGAGGTATCTCTGGGTCCTCTCGGTAATGCACATCACTATAAGCCTTGCAAGCAATGTGACTAATGAGTTAGTTGCGGGATGATGCATTACGGAACAAGTAAAGAGACTTGCCGGTAACGAGATTGAACTAGGTATTGAGATACCGACGATCGAATCTCGGGCAAGTAACATACCAATGACAAAGGGAACAACGTATGTTGTTATGCGGTTTGACCGATAAAGATCTTCGTAGAATATGTAGGAACCAATATGAGCATCCAAGTTCCGCTATTGGTTATTGACAGGAGATGAGTCTCGGTCATGTCTACATAGTTCTCGAACCCGTAGGGTCCGCATGTTTAACGTTTGGTGACGATCGGTATTATGAGTTTTGATGAACCGAAGGTTGTTCGGTGTCCCGGATGTGATCACGTACATGACGAGGAGTCTCGAAATGGTCGAGACATAAAGATTGATATATTGTACGGCTATGTTCGGACACCGGAAGTGTTCCGGGAGGTTTCGGATAAAACCGGAGTGCCGAAACCCCCTTGGGAAGTTAATGGGCCCTTAGTGGGCTTTAGGGGAGAGAGAGGGCAGCAACTAGGAGGTGGCGAGCCCCCCAAGGGAGTCCGTATTGGACTAGGGAAGGGGGGGTGCGGCCCCTCTTTCCGTCTCGCTCCCCCTCTCCTTCCTCCCCCCTCCTAGTAGGACTAGGAAAGGAGGAATCCTACTCCTACTAGGAGGAGGATTCCTCCCCCCTTGGTGCGCCCTCTAGGGCCGGCCGGCCTCCTCCTGCCCTCCTTTAGATACGGGGGAGGGGGGCACCCCATAGACACACAAGTTGATTGTTTAGTCGTGTGTGGTGCCCCCCTCCACAGATTTCCACCTCGGTCATATCGTTGTTGTTCTTATGCGAAGCCCTGTGTTGGTAACTTCATCATCACCGTCATCACGCCGTCGTGCTGACGAAGATCTCCCTCGACCTCAGCTGGATCTAGAGTTAGTGGGACGTCACCGAGCTGAACGTGTGCAGATCACGGAGGTGCCGTACTTTCGGTACTAGGATCCGTCGGATCATGAAGACGTATGACTACATCAACCGCGTTGTCATAACGCTTCCACTTTCGGTCTATGAGGGTATGTGGACAACACTCTCCCCTCTCGTTGCTATGCATCACCTAGATGGATCTTGCGTGTGCGTAGGATTTTTTTTGAAATTACTTCATTCCCCAACAGTGGCATCCGAGCCAGGTCTATGCATAGATGTTATATGCACGAGTAGAACACAACGAGTTGCGGGCGATAATAGTCATACTGCTTACCAGCATGTCATACTTCTATTCGGCGGTATTGTTGGATGAAGCGGCCCGAACCGACATTACGCGTATGCTTACGCGAGACTGGTTCTACCGAGGTGCTTTGCACACAGGTGGCTGGCGGGTGTCAGTTTCTCCAACTTTAGTTGAATCGAGTGTGACTACGCCCGGTCCTTGTTGAAGGTTAAAACAGCACACTTGACGAAAAATCATTGTGGTTTTGATGCGTAGGTAAGAACGGTTCTTGCTCAGTGAGGGAGTCCTGGATTAAGGGGTCCTCGGACTGCCGGACTATATACTTGGGCCGGACTGTTGGACTATGAAGATACAAGATTGAAGACTTCATCCCGTGTCCGGGTGGGACTCTCCTTTGCGTGGAAGGCAAGCTTGGCAATTCGGATATGTAGATCTCCTCCCTTGTAACCGACTCTGTGTAACCCTAGTCCCCTCCGGTGTCTATATAAACCGGAGGATTTAGTCCGTAGGACAAGAACAATCATAATCATAGGCTAGCTTCTAGGGTTTAGCCTCTACGATCTCGTGGTAGATCAACTCTTGTAATACTCATATCATCAAGATCAATCAAGCAGGAAGTAGGGTATTACCTCCATCGAGAGGGCCCGAACCTGGGTAAACATTGTGTCCCCCGCCTCCTGTTACCATCCGCCTTAGACGCAAAGTTCGGGACCCCCTACCCGAGATCCGCCGGTTTTGACACCGACATTGGTGCTTTCATTGAGAGTTCCACTGTGCCGTCACCATAAGGCTTGATGGCTCCTTCGATCATAGGCAACGATGCGATCCAGGGTGAGGTTTTTTCCCCCGGACAGATCTTTGTATTCGGTGGCTTCACACTGCGGGCCAACTCGCTTGGCCATCTGGAGCAGATCGAGAGCTACGCCCCTGGCCGTCAGGTCAGGTTTGGAAACTTAAACTATACTGCCGACATCCGCGGAGACTTGATCTTTGACGGATTCGAGCATGTGTCAGGTGCGCTGCACAGTCACAACGAGCATGACTTAGCTCTGCCGCCGGATAGTGTTCGGGAGATCACCCCTGTGGCAACTCCGGCCCTCGATCCGGAGCAGATCGCGCCGTCCGAGGACGGGTGGATGGACCCTGTCACGGAGGCCGCACACTCAGCGGCGATAGAGCCGAATGCTGACTTTACCTCCTACGAGATCTGTGTTGCCGGATCCTTGGATTCGTCCCCGGCCACGGGCTCCGAACCGCCTGCGTCCGTGCCTATCGAATCTGATTGGGCACCGATCATGGAGTTTTCCTCCGCGGATATCTTTCAGCACTCGCCCCTGGGCGATTTGCTAAATTCATTAAGGTCTCTCTCCTTGTCAGGAGGCCCTTGGCCGAACTGTGTCCGGCTTGAGTGGGAAGCGGACGACGAAGAAATTCGTTCCCCACCCACCACCCACTTAATAGCTACTGTCGACGACTTAACCGACATGCTTGATTTTGGCTCCGAAGACATCGACGGTATGGACGACGATGCAGGAGAAGAACAGGAACCACCGCCCACAGGGTGCTGGACTGCCACCTCATCATATGATATATACATGGTGGACACCCCCAAAGAAAGCAATGGCAACAAGGCAATGGAGGATAACCCCCCCGAGAAGCAATCTAAGCACCGGCGTCATCGGCGCCGCTCTAAGCCCCGCCATAGCAAACGCAGCGATACCGGCACAAGAGACAATAACGCTGCGGATAGTGCCGAAGACGAAGACAATCCCCTCCAGCCAGGCCTCGAGCGGGAGGATGGGCAAGCTAGCCCTAAGGAACAGGCAGCAGACGGAGAATCAGAGGATGACAATTACATACCTCTCTCCGAAGACGAGGCGAGCCTCGGCGATGAAGAATTTATCGTGCCTGAGGATCCCGTCGAACAGGAGCGCTTCCAGCGCCGGCTTATAGCCACAGCAAAAAGCCTGAAGAAAAGGCAACAACAGCTTAAAGCTGACCAAGATCTGCTAGCGGATAGATGGACTGAGGTCCTAGCGGCCGAGGAATACGAACTCGAGCGCCCAACCAAAAGTTACCCAAAGCGCAGGTTGCTACCCCAACTCGAGGAGGAAGCATTAAAGCCTACGCCTCCAGCGTATGATGCGGCTGATCGGCCACCTCGTGGCCGAGATAAAGCGGCATATCAGGCCGATGTCCAGCCTGCACCCCGTCGCCAGTCAAACAAAAATACCAAGGCCCGGGGTAACACGCAGGACCTGTGAGACGTATTGGAAAACAGAGCAAGACATGCAAGATCAATCTACATATCACGGGGGCGCGCCTCAACGCATGATGACAACCGTCAAGCCGGATATACTAAAAGCAAATCCGGCCGGGCCGAACACAGCAGACAAGACTCGTATGAACTGCATCGTGATCTAGCCCGGCACAGAGGCGCCGCACACCCCCTATGCTTCACTGATGAAGTAATGGATCATGAATTCCCAAAAGGGTTTAAACCGGTGAACATTGAATCATATGATGGTACCACAGACCCCGTGGTATGGATAGAGGATTTCTTCCTACACATTCACATGGCCCGTGGGGATGATCTACACGCCATCAAGTATCTCCCGCTAAAACTCAGAGGACCGGCTCGGCATTGGCTGAATAGCTTGCCGGCAAACTCCATCGGAAGTTGGGAGAACCTGGCAGACGCATTCCTAGACAACTTCCAGGGCACTTATGTGCGACCACCGGATGCTGATGACTTAAGTCACATAATACAACAGCCCGGAGAGTCAGCCAGGAAATTCTGGATTCGGTTCCTAACTAAAAAGAACCAAATTGTCGACTGTCCGGATGCCGAAGTCCTAGTGGCCTTTAAACATAATATCCGTGACGAGTGGCTTGCCCGACATCTTGGCCAAGAGAAGCCAAAATCCATGGCAGCCCTCACGACACTTATGACCCGCTTTTGCGCGGGCGAAGACAGCTGGTTGGCCCATAGAAACAACACGGAAAGCAACCCTGGCACATCAGAGGCCAGAGATAGCAACGACAAACCCCGATGCAACAAACACAAGCGCCGCAGACATGGTGGAAACGCCGAAGATACGGCAGTCAATGCCGGATTTAGCGGCCCTAAGTCCGGTCATCGGAATGGGCCACTCAAAAATGGCAATTCGGGTCTGTCCAGTCTGGACCGCATACTCGACCGCCAATGCCAAATTCATGGCACCCCAGGAACGCCAGCCACCCATACCAATAGAGAATGCTGGGTCTTCAAACAAGCCGGCAGGGCAGGCGCCAAAAACAAAGATGGGGGGTCCCAAAGCGATGATGGCGATGAAGAGCCCAGATCACCGAATACAGGAGGGCAAAAGAAATTTCCCCCGCAAATCCAAATGGTGAACGTGGTAAACAGCACCCACATTCCCATTCCGGACCGGATGCGCACCCTTCGGGATGCCGACTTAACGGAACTAGTCGTCCCACAATATATACTAGGGCTGGTCACCTTCAACCGCACGGATCGTCCGGTTAATGCCAATCAGGGCAATCCAGCTGCACTAGTCCTCGACCCAATAATTGACGGGTTCCACCTCACACGAGTCCTTATGGACGGAGGTAGCAGTCTAAACTTACTTTACCAGGACACAGTGCGCAAGATGGGCATCGATCATTCGGTGATCAAGCCCACTAAATCCACCTTCAGAGGCATTATACCAGGTGTGGAGGCCAGCTGTACAGGCTCCATCGCCCTTGAGGTAGTCTTCGGATCACCAGACAATTACCGTACCGAAGAGTTAATCTTCGAAATCGTCCCCTTTCGTAGTGATTATCAGGCACTGCTCGGACGAACCACGTTCGCTCGATTCAACGCGGTGCCACATTATGCCTACCGTAAGCTCAAGGTGCCCGGTCCACGCGGCGTCATCACGGTTAACGGCAATGCGGAACTTTTCTTCGGCACCAAAGAGTATACCGCTGCCTTAAGAACACAAGCAACGAGCGACACCTTCCAGCCGAACCTCGAGTCGAAGGCCAAGCTCCCGGGCACCGCCAAAGGACTCCGAACTACTTCGCGGCAGGATAGCCCGGCTCGTCCAGAACTCAATTAAACACTCTGGCGAAGGCCAGGACAGGCCGCATACAGCGGCTCAACCGCTCTCCGGCACACAAACATTTCTTACATTCCCTTTGCAGGCTCACCATTGCGCCGACCAGGACTGGCGATATGGAAGCAGCTCGAACGTGCAAGGGAATCCTTAGATATTCCCCGCAATGACCACCCCACTACACTCCAGATCCGCACACAGCTTCTTCCCCCTGGTCTCAGCAGGTTCCACCGTCATATTTCTTTTTTTACCTGTACTCACACTCATCGACGTACTATTCAAACACAACATGTGGATTTATATGACGCTTATCTGCTGTTATTTCTTATTAAAATTCTTTTGTCAAGTGGCATCCGTACACCGCGATATGCCTTAAAACATGCCAGGGGCTTCATTTTACCCATAATACGACAATAAGGTCTGAACACCTTCACGGAAGTTCGGCACCCCGAACCTATAGCATTATATGCATCAGCTCCGAATCATGTCTTGGGTCAATAGTTGGGTTTGCCCGGCTCCCATGTTTTGGTACCTTACGTTCCACTATATCGGCTAAGGTATCACTGGGAGAACTACTGCGATTGTGTCCCGGTTCTTCCGGACGAGCACCTCAGTAGAGAAAGCCGAAAACTGACTGTCATGATACGGCGAGAGCTGGTCAGCTGTTCGAGATGTTGTAAAATCTTTAAGGATTTCTCCCGCATAATGCCACAACCAATGCAGCGTGCGATGGATCGGTTTTTCTTCCGATCAGGTGCTTATAGAGCCCCTCGTGCGGTCTTCCGAACACCAGGGGCTGCGCCTACCTTCCTAAAGCTCCTATGGCTAAGTGAGAGTGATAAAGCCCTATAGTCCGATTGCCTGGTTCGTTGCGCTGAACACCTCCTTCGAAGGACCCAAAACTGGGATAAAGAGTGACCAGGTTTATCCCGAACACCCCCGTACTTCCTACGTTGGGGCAGAAGCCGACGACTGGCCAACTCTCAGGATTAATATATAAAACGGCCGCGCAGGAGGATAAACTTTTATATAACAGGCAATAAATAATTGAAATGACCTTGTTCAACATTACAAAGGACAACATGATTTGCATTCATGGAAATATAATGTCCTTGGTGCATAGCTCCGCTGCAAGGTAGGATCCTTTTAGGACACTTTCATAATATAATTCGGGCTTGCGGTGCTCCTTCCCTCTGGCGGTCCCTCGGTCATCAGCTTTTCAGCATCCATCTTCCCCCAGTGCACCTTTGCGCGGGCGAAGGCCATTCGCGCACCCTCTATACAGACCGACCGCTTGATGACGTCAAGTCGAGGGCAAGCACTTACAAGCCGCTTCACGAGCCCGAAGTAGCTGCTTGGAATCGGCTCGGCGGGCCATAGCCGGATAATCAAATCCTTCATGGCTAGTTCCGCCGCCTTATGCAGTTCGATCAGCTATTTCAGTTGATCGGCAAAAGGCACCGGATAATTCGGTGCGAGATACTGCGACCAGAAGAGCTTATCCGCAGTGTTCCTTTCTTCGTCTCGGTAGAATTGGGCGGCATCCGATATGCTGCGGGGAAGCTCCGCAAATACCTTGGAGAAATCCGAACTCAAAATTAGATACATGATTTTCTCCTCGAATACTTGCTTTACATGGAAAAAAGCCTTACCCGCCGCGATTTTCCTCGCCTCCTGGATCTCCTGCAGGGTGCTTTGGGTTTCCCCCCGGGCATCGCTCGCGGCCTGATGAGCCTTGGTGAGTTCGGATTCTTTCTCCGTTAAACTCTTCTCCAAGGTCTCGCATTTCTTCACGGCCTATTGAAGCTCCTGCTCAGCTTCAATAACCCGGGCCTCGTGCTTCTCACGAAGAGCCCGCTCTGCGGCTGCCTTTCTTTCGGCCTCGGCCACAGCCATCCTAAGAGCTTCGACTTCGGTCATCATCCCTAGCGCAAATCATGAAACATATTTTATCATACTGAAAATTCGTTCGCAATAAACGCGAACAAGACTTGCGCATACCCTGTTTATCTCCCAACTGCTTTTTCAACTGGCCAAGTTCTTCTTTGGCCCGCTCCAGACTTTGATTCAGTCCGGAGACCTCCGCAGTATGAGAGGCAGCAGCCGCTACAGACGCCTGCTTATAAAAGAAGCGAAATAGATGTCATCAAGTGAGTCTTCCTGCGAACATAAATTTGATCCTCTGTCCGGTTCTTTCTTTCACCGAACAGTGTATCAGGGGCTACTATCCATACCATGACACTCTTCGGAACCTCATAAAACATACCTCAAAACCTTTTATAAGGCTGATACAGGCTTCATTCAGTCCACTCTCAGCAGACTGAATCTTCTCAATCACCGCACCCATAAGGGCACGGTGTTCATCGACAATGGAGGCGCTCTTCAGTGCCGCCAACAAAGCATCCGACACCTCTGGTTGGACAGAGGTTGCTGGTGGAACAGGAACGCCCCCTCCAGCCGAGGGAGGCCGCGTGCTTGATTCTGGAGCCGTATTGGTCTCCGAAATTGCATCCGGCTGGGAGCCGAATTCAAGATGGCCTCCGCCGTCAACTCCCATGGGAATCTTCTCCCCCATGTGTCCGGCCCCTGATGTTTGACCTCCAGGCGCCATCTTCATGATCTTTTTCTCCCCTCCTTGGCTGGGGTCCTTCTGGGACAAAGCCTCGGTGTTACTCACCTGTTTGGGGGAAGGGGCCTTCGGGGGCGTCCCGCTCTCCATAGCATCCAAGCTCAGCAAATCCTCTGATGAGGATTGTTTGGTGCGGGACCTCGCCGGACTACAAAAATATGGCCCAGGTTAAAATATTATGCCATGATGAGTCCGGATGCACAAACATATTCGGACTTTATATACTCACGAGTTCACGAGGGGCTGGGCCCTGGGATCCCACGCCGGGCTGCTGTCGGCGGCGGCAGTGGACTCTTCCGCAAGAGGAGCTTTTCCCCTCTTAGGCGACTTGGCCTCCATGTGTATGGAGTCCGTCCTCTTCTTTCTTCCCCCTTCTGGGGATTCGTCTTCTTCCTCCTCCTCTTCGGAGGCAGAACGGGCAGTGGAGCCTTCGGATATCGTGTCTGAAGTACCGCGGCGACGAAGGCCGCCCCGGGTCTTTTTGGCCTCCTTCTCGGCCTTCTTCTTCCGCGCCTTGTAAGGCGCCGGGACCATCATCTTCGTCAGAAGTGGGCCGGCCGGTTCTTCGGGCAGCGGGGCCGGACAGTGGATCCGCTCCGCCTTCTTCGTCCCGCCCTAGGAGAGTTGTGGAAAACACATTTAGCATTTCCCTTGGGTTATGCGGATAAAACGTATGATGACTTACTGAGCTTGCAGGGCAGGACAGTTGGTACCCACGGTCCTCGGCTGAGTCCGGCCATGATTTGCCGGACTTGAAAAGCACCTTCCAGATGTCTTTGTGCGAGGAGCCAAAGAGCTCTCGCAGGGTTTGGTGCTTGGCCAGATCGAATTCCCATAGATTGCAAGCCCGGTGTTGACAGGGGAGGATCCGGCGAACTAACATCACCAGGACTACATTGACAAGTTCGATGTTCTTGTCTTCCATATCTTTAACACGTGTCTGGAGCACCGACAGTTCTTCGGACGAAGACCAGTTCAGGCCCTTCTTGAGCCAGGACGTAAGCCGCGGAGGGGCTCCGAATCGGAACTCGGGAGTAACCGCCCATTCCGTGCCGCGCGGCTTGGTGATGTAGAACCACAGCTGTTGCCACTCTTTGACAGAATCATTAAAAGTACCTGTTGGCCATGTGACATTGGGCATCCTGCTCACCATAGCACCCCCACACTCGGCGTGCTCACCGCCCACTACCTTGGGCTTCACATTGAAAATCTTCAGCCATAAGCCGAAGTGTGGCGAGATGCGGAGAAAGGCCTCGCACACGGTAATGAACGTCGAGATATTGAGGAAGGAATTGGGGGATAGATCGTGAAAATCGATCCCGTAATAATACATGATGCTGAGAACGAACGGGTGGAGGGGAAACCCTAGCCCGCGGACAAAATGAGGGAGGAATACAACCCTCTCGTGGGGTTCCGGAGTAGGGACGATCTGTCCTGCCGTCGAGAGACGGTGGCTGATTTTCTTGGCCAGGTAGCCGGCCTCCCGAAGCTTTTTGATATCCTTCTCCCGGATGGTAGAGGCCATCCACTTGCCTCCTGCTCCGGGTCCGGACATTTTCGGAATGCCTTTGTGGGCGAAGAAGATGAACGCTTGGGCGCTGGAGCTCGAGCGAAGGGTAATGAATCGGGAAGAAGAAGGCGTGGGTGCGAAAGGGAGTCCTTATCCCCTTATAAAGGCAGCAGGGATTTTGCGCCTCCCCACTTGCCTGGTAAACGCGCTTATTCCCCAAGCGCTGTGATTGATGGCGCGGTTGGGTTACCCATACCCATAGTGATGAGAATCCCGTGATGAGGGGACACGATCTCTGCTTCGACAAGACGTGCCAAGAAAACCGCCTCGCAATCTGTGCAGTAGCTGGTTGAGAAAAACGGTTCGAATAATGACCGGGCCGTGGCGTGGTGCCACGCTGTGAAGTTGTCAGCAGATTAGTTTGTGGAATATTATACTCTCTACGATTGTATGGGTAATTTGGTTTGCAGAGCTGGACACGATCCTCGTGTTCAAAATCTTCTATGGAGTATTCGGAGGAGGAACCCGCCTTGCAATGTCGAAGACAATCTGCGCGCCGGACTCATCATCATTGAAGCCTGGTTCAGGGGCTACTGAGGGAGTCCTGGATTAAGGGGTCCTCGGACTGCCGGACTATATACTTGGGCCGGACTGTTGGACTATGAAGATACAAGATTGAAGACTTCATCCCGTGTCCGGGTGGGACTCTCCTTTGCGTGGAAGGCAAGCTTGGCAGTTCGGATATGTAGATCTCCTCCCTTGTAACCGACTCTGTGTAACCCTAGCCCCCTCCGGTGTCTATATAAACCGGAGGATTTAGTCCGTAGGACAAGAACAATCATAATCATAGGCTAGCTTCTAGGGTTTAGCCTCTACGATCTCGTGGTAGATCAACTCTTGTAATACTCATATCATCAAGATCAATCAAGCTGGAAGTAGGGTATTACCTCCATCGAGAGGGCCTGAACCGGGGTAAACATTGTGTCCCCCGCCTCATGTTACCATCCGCCTTAGACGCACAGTTCGGGACCCCCTACCCGAGATCCGCCGGTTTTGACACCAACACTCAGCCCGTAGCAGTCACGTAAAACTTGCAACAATAAAGTAGAGGACATCTAACTTGTTTTTGCAGGGCATGTTGTGATGTGATATGGTCAAGACATGATGCTAAATTTTATTGTATGAGATGATCATGTTTTGTAACAGAGTTATCGGCAACTGGCAGGAGCCATATGGTTGTCGCTTTATTGTATGCAATGCAATCGCCCTGTAATTGTTTTACTTTATCACTAAGCGGTAGCAATAGTCGTAGAAGCAATAGTTGGCGAGACGACAACGATGCTTCGATGGAGATCAAGGTGTCGTGCCGGTGACGAAGGTGATCATGACGGTGCTTTGGAGATGGAGATCAAAGGCACAAGATGATGATGGCCATATCATATCACTTATATTGATTGCATGTGATGTTTATCCTTTATGCATCTTATTTTGCTTAGTTCGGCGGTAGCATTATAAGATGATCTCTCACTAAATTTCAAGGTACAAGTGTTCTCCCTGAGTATGCACCATTGCGAAAGTTCGTCATGCCGAGACACCATGTGATGATCGGTTGTGATAAGCTCTACGTTCACATACAACGGGTGCAAGCTAGTTTTGCACACGCAGAATATTCGAGTTAAACTTGACGAGCCTAGCATATGCAGATATGGCCCCGGAACACTAAGACCGAAAGCTCGAGCGTGAATCATATAGTAGATATGATCAACATAGTGATGTTCACCATTGAAAACTACTCCATCTCACGTGATGATCGGACATGGTTTAGTTGATTTGGATCACGTGATCACTTAGATGATTAGAGGGATGTCTATCTAAGTGGGAGTTCTTAAGTAATATAATTAATTGAACTTTAATTTATCATGAACTTAGTACCTGATAGTATTTTGCATGTCTATGTTGTTGTAGATCAATGGCCTGTGCTACTGTTCCTTTGAATTTTAATGCGTTCCTAGAGAAAGTTAAGTTGAAAGATGATGGTAGCAACTACATGGACTGGGTCCGTAACTTGAGGATTATCCTCATTGCTGCACAGAAGAATTACGTCATGGAAGAACCGCTAGGTGCCAGGCCTGCTGCAGATGCTACTGATGACATTAAGAACGTCTCGCAAAGTAAAGATGATGACTACTCGATAGTTCAGTGTGCCATGCTTTACGGCTAAGAACCGGGACTTCAACGACGTTTTGAACTTCATGGAGCATATGAGATGTTCCAGGAGTTGAAGTTAATATTTCAAGAAAATGCCTGGATTGAGAGATATGAAGTCTCCAATAAGTTCTACAGCTACAAAATGGAGGAGAATAGTTCTGTCAGTGAACAT
This sequence comes from Triticum aestivum, assembly GCF_018294505.1. NCBI lineage: Eukaryota > Viridiplantae > Streptophyta > Magnoliopsida > Poales > Poaceae > Triticum > Triticum aestivum. Next base: position 40,349,855 of record NC_057808.1, on the reverse strand, counting down.
ATACTCAGAATGTCTGGGTACCACAATCACTTGACTCAGTTGGGAGTTAATCTTCCTGATGATAGTGTCATTGACAGAGTTCTTCAATCACTGCCACCAAGCTACAAGAGCTTCGTGATGAACTGCAATATGCAAGGGATGGATAAGACAATTCCTGAGCTCTTCGCAATGCTAAAGGCTGCGGAGGTAGAAATCAAGAAGGAGCATCAAGTGTTGATGGTCAATAAGACCACCAGTTTCAAGAAAAAGGGTAAAGGGAAGAAGGGGAACTTCAAGAAGAACAACAAGCAAGTTGCCGCTCAAGTGAAAAAGCCCAGGTCTAGACCTAAGCCTGAGACTGAGTGCTTCTACTGCAAAGGGACTGGTCACTGGAAGCGGAACTGCCCCAAGTATTTGGCGGATAAGAAGGATGGCAAGGTGAACAAAGGCATATGTGATATACATGGTATTAATGTGTACCTTACTAATGCTCGCAGTAGTGCCTGGGTATTTGGTACTGGTTCTGTTGCTAATATTTGCAACTCGAAACAGGGACTACGGATTAAGCGAAGATTGGCTAAGGATGAGGTGACGATGCTCGTGGGAAATGGTTCCAAAGTCGATGTGACCGTTGTCGGCACGCTACCTCTACATCTACCTTCGGCATTAGTTTTAGACCTGAATAATTGTTATTTGGTGCCAGCGTTAAGCATGAACATTATATCAGGATCTTGTTTGATGCGAGACGACTATTCATTTAAATCCGAGAATAATGGTTGTTCTATTTATATGAGTAATATCTTTTATGGTCATGCACCCTTGAAGAGTGGTCTATTTTTGTTCAATCTCGATAGTAGTGACACACATATTCATAATGTTGAAGCCAAAAGATGCAAAGTTGATAATGATAGTGCAACTTATTTGTGGCACTGCCGTTTGGGTCATATTGGTGTAAAGCACATGAAGAAACTCCATTCTGATGGACTTTTGGAATCACTTGATTATGAATCACTTGGTACTTGCGAACCATGCCTCTCGGGAAAGATGACTAAAACTCCGTTCTCCGGAACAATGGAGCGAGCAATAAATTTATTGGAAATCATACATGCTGATGTATGTGGTCCGATGAATATTGAGGCTTGCGGCGGGTATCGTTATTTTTTGACCTTCACAGATGATTTGAGCAGATATGGGTATATCTACTTGATGAAACATAAGTCTGAAACATTTGAAAAGTTCAAAGAATTTAAGAGTGAAGTGGAAAATCATCGTAACAAGAAAATAAAGTTTCTATGATCTAATCGTGGAGGAGAATATTTGATTTACGAGTTTGGTCTTCATTTGAAACGATGCGGAATAGTTTCGCAACTCACGCCACCCGGAACACCACAGCGTAATGGTGTGTCCGAACGTCGTAACCGCACTTTATTAGATATGGTGCGATCTATGATATCTCTTACTGATTTACCGCTATAGTTTTGGGGTTATGCTTTAGAGATGGCTGCATTCACATTAAATAGGGCACCATCTAAATCCGTTGAGACGACACCTTATGAACTGTGGTTTGGCAAGAAACCCAAGTTGTCGTTTCTTAAAGTTTGGGGCTGCGATGCTTATGTGAAAAAGCTTCAACCTGATAAGCTCGAACCCAAATTGGAGAAATGTGTCTTCATAGGATACCCAAAGGAAACTGTTGGGTACACCTTCTATCACAGATCCGAAGGCAAGACATTCGTTGCTAAGAATGGCTCCTTCCTAGAGAAGGAGTTTCTCTCAAAAGAAGTGAGTGGGAGGAAAGTAGAACTTGATGAGGTAACTGTACCTACTCCCTTATTGGAAAGTAGTTCATCACAGAAATCAGTTCCTGTGACTCCTACGCCAATTAGTGAGGAAGCTAATGATGATAATCATGTAACTTCAGATAAAGTTACTATTGAACCTCGTAGGTCAACCAGAGTATGATCCGCACCAGAGTGGTACGGTAATCCGGTTCTGGAGGTCATGTTACTTGACCATGACGAACCTACAAACTATGATGAAGCGATGATGAGCCCAGATTCCGCGAAATGGCTTGAGGCCATGAAATCTGAGATGGGATCCATGTATGCGAACAAAGTATGGAGTTTGGTTGACTTGCCCGATGATCGGCAAGCCATAGAGAATAAATGGATCTTCAAGAAGAAGACTGACGCTGACGGTAATGTTACTGTCTACAAAGCTTGACTTGTTGCGAAAGTGTAACATCCCAAATTTTCAATTTGGAATGTTATACATAGATCATCATTTGCATCTCATGTTTTGTTGCATTTTGACAAATCCTCGATAAATCCTAAGCAACTCAAGGACCCTTGGAGAGAGTTGGGGATTTTCTCGAATTTTTAAATTTGATTTTTCCAACGAGGATTGTGGTTTTAATTATTTTTCTCTCCGGAACAATATTTCATTTTAAATAAACGAGAGGAGAAAATATGACTTCTCCAAAACAATTGAAATACGGGAGGAAAAATGTTAAAATCATTATTTGAAATTTATTTGGATTTTATTTGCAATTTTTATTGCATTAAAAATATTGCATGTTTTCAAAATATTTATTTTTTATTTCAAAAATGTTCACCCTATTCTAGATTTTCTAACTAGACGGGGAAAATTTGTTTCATATTTTTCTGACTTTTATTTATTTTTCTACGCAATATGTTCTGCGGAACCTTATTTAAAAAAAAACGCGCCCGCGCCGACTGGGCCAAAGGCCTAGCCGACGGCCCGCCCGTTGCCCCTCTCCTCTCTCCCCACGACGCCGCCGCCGGTGTCCGATCCGGGCACGGAGGAGCCCCCGCCGCCTCGGGTGCCCCCTTCCCCAAGCACCTCGGACCCCCCTTCCATTAATAGACCCCCTCTCTTTCCTCACCACCGCCGCCGGAGGAGCCCCGCCGCCGCCCGCATCGCCCGCCGCCGCCGCCGTTTGCCTTGCCCGCCGCCGC
>NC_057808.1:40345247-40346279 GCF_018294505.1 Triticum aestivum | reverse complement strand
GCCGCCGCCCCTCGCCGCCGGAGCCCCCCCGAGCCGCCGCCCCTCGCGCCCGAGCACCTCGCCGCCGGAGCCTCGCCGGAGCCCCGTCGAGGTACTGTCGCCGGCCGTCTTCATTGTTGACCGGTTTTCTGTAAAAAAAACATTTTGTTTTTTTAAAAAAAACCCTAGATCGTTTTTTTTTCGGGTTTCTTATTTCGCGAGCGTTCACCGAACCGTTCGTTTTAACGAACGCGCTCGTCTCTTTTTCTCTGTTAACGAACGTCCGTTATTTAACCGTTCGTCCGTTTTTCTTTTTCGTCGGATTTTCTCGTTATTTTCTCAGATTCGATTTCTGATCGAATTTTCGAATCTGTTTAACTTCTCGCTCGTTTATCGGAATCAGGTGATTCAAGCGCCTAGAGTTTCGTCTCGAAATTCTCTTTCCGTTTAACCTACTCAAACAAGTTTTTGCTACAGTAAAATTTGACCTAGATCCAGATTAGCAAACGAAGTTTCTTTCTTTCGCCGTTTGACTTTCGTTGCTTCTTTCGAGTTGATTCTTTTTGCAAACCGGAGTTCTTAAGTTGAACTTTCTGGTTGGATCTTTCATTCGAGTTTTACCTGTGCATTAGATGAGTACTGATTGTATGCTTGTTTGTTTGCGATAGAGTACCCGGAGTGTGCCGCTTGTTACTTCGAATCGCTAGGTTTTGCGGATCATCAGCAAGGCAAGTAACACTTTGATCATACCCCGTTCATACCCAGTTTTATTGCATTAGATCTGTTTTCCTCAAACACTTGCATGATTAGGATCTAATTAAACTGTGGGTATTGGGAAGTAGTTGAGGTAGTACCTATTACCTGTTTTATTTTATCAAACCCTTGGGAGTTACTTCTACGTTGCTTTTTATCAATGCCATGCTATGCGTAGACGTGGATTGGGTTTGAGAGATATTCATGACAGATGTGAGATTGTTAATAATGGTTCAACTTAAGGTGGCAACTAAAACTCACATCTGGGTGGATTGAGGCACCTGGAGAACCCAGTGTTGT
>NC_057808.1:40338176-40345237 GCF_018294505.1 Triticum aestivum | reverse complement strand
CTCAAAGGGATCATAAGATTATTCATGCTAGAAACTTCCGTGTGCAGCCACAAGCTATTATGGGCTCTAGCATAGCTGAGTAGGTTACAGGATCTCTTGAAGAGGTGGACTAGCAGATGTAGGGGAAAGTAGGTGTAACGGTCCATCCAGAGTAGAGAGTGATTGTTTCTGAAAGACTGTGTCTCGGTCATCCGTTTCCCAAACATCATGAAGTGCGAGAATCAAGCGGAGGCGATCGAGTCTTGTGGGGAAAAGTGCACAAACCTCTGCAGAGTGTACAAACTGATCATGATTAGCCGTGTCCCCGGTTATGGACAACTTGAGTATCTAGTATCTGGATTATCATTTGAATCTCATCACCGTGATACTTATAATTAATTTTGTTGGGTTAATGATGATACTTAATTGGGATTGAGTTGGAGGTACCTTCTCAATGTTTCAACCACCATGATAGTTAAATAAAATTTATTCCTTTGAAGTAGGATAAAATTGGCTTTTCGCAAAACTGTAACCATAGAGCCTTTCCACCAGCCATATATGCATATAGTATAGCATTACTATTGTTCATTGCTCTCTATGTGTTACTTTGCCAGCATATTCTATGTGCTGACCCGTTTTCGGGCTGCAACGTTTCATGTTGCAGACTTTTCAGACGACGAGTAAGGTGCCTTAGGTCGTGGTCTTATACTCAGTGATGCCGCTGGAGTTGATGGACTCACTTATCTTCCAAGTCTTCCGCTGTTATCGTTATTAGATGGCCTTAAGCCATGTTATTCATACTTAATCTCTTCGGAGATATTCGATGTAATAAGTGTGTGATTGCTACTCTGTTATAAATCCTCCATTTGTACTGTGCGTGTCAGCATTACTGATCCAGGGATGACACTGGTGCACAGCAGCACAGACCATTTGAGGTCTGGTCGCTACAAAGTTGGTATCAGAGCACACGCTGACTATAGGACACGACCACTAAGCTTAAGCCCTAGAAAACTTCTCTCTTCTCATTTCTGACCCCTCTCCACTTTCTACTCTTTTAGGAATGGCGAATGCAAGGAGCAAGTTCATGCAACCAGATGAAGATACGCCGTTTGGACGACACTTGAAGGAAGTCACCAAGTACTTGAACATAGGAATACCAAGCATCACCGGAACCTACAACGCCACATTACCTGAAGAGGAGAGCTGGAAGATTCAAGTTATCATTCCAGGAAGGATGTTTAGTGCTATGAGATTGGTTTTCGAAGCACCCACTTGGAGTTTAGGGAAGAGCATGGCCGCACATATCGCCATGGGACGCATTGGAGAAGTCTATCACCAGGAGCTTAAGGATACAATTTATCAAATTTGTGGACGTCGAGACGTGCAATGGGAGATGATCAAGACCAAGAAGGATGGATCAATTGCAGCTTTCATCCAGGAGCAGAACCAACATATTTGACGCCAGGAGAACCAGATGTGCACGGACAAGGAAGAACTGAAGAAGGCATTCACGAAGATCAAGGAACTCCAAGAAGAACTCAAGGCTACACGCAAAGATTATTTGGTGGAAATCAATGCACTAGTAGGGAAGATTGACGACCTGGAGAATAAGATTGGAGCATTCGTGGGAAATCCAGTGCCTAAAGCAGAAGTCGACGAATGCACTTGTCCGGATAACTACATCATCATCGACGACACCGACTCGGAACCAAGTGAAGACGAATGGATTGATGAAGCTGGGGCAGACATCATGGAGTCTTCAACGGATCAGAATTTTTAGTAGACCACCATATCAGTAGTAGTTTTCCCCCCATTTAGTAGTATAGCTCAAGCACTTTGTAACGCTAGTTAGATCGATTGTTTTGCCTTGTTTGGATTGATTGAGTGATATTGATTGAATTTGTCTCATGAGCATATGGGTAGTGTTTTCTCTCTCGACCTCATTCTATTCTTAATTCTCATCTTTTCTAAACCTATCAGATGCCTCCGAGACGCGACCCCGGATTTGTTTTCCCGCCAGAGATCACCCAGTTGATTCAGCAACAGAATGCCCTGATGCAAGTGTTAGTTCAGAACCAAGGCAACAACAACAACCCACCGCCACCACCACCTGTTGACCACTTAGCCCGTTTCTTAAGGCTAAACCCGCCGGTGTTTTCCAGTAGCACCGAGCCGATTGTAGCAGATGATTGGCTCCGCAAAGTTGGAAGGGAGTTGACCACTGCAGGATGCACAGCTGCGGAAAGAGTGCGTTTTGCCGCACATCAGCTTGATGGACCCGCAGCATCATGGTGGGAGAATTATACAGCCACGCACCCTATTGACACTGTCACATGGGACCAGTTTCAGCAAGCTTTCCGTACAGCTCATGTTTCAGCAGGAGCTATGGCTATGAAGAAGTGTGAGTTTCGCAACCTACGCCAAGGAGGACGCACCGTAGGCCAGTATGTGGAGGATTTCAGTAAGTTAGCACGTTATGCACCAGATGACGTTGCTACGGATGCAGCCAAGCAGGAGAAGTTTCTGGAAGGATTGAATGATGAGCTGAGTATGCAGTTGATGGTAGCAACTTTCAACAACTACCAGGAGCTGGTAGATAGAGCTCTCATGATTGAAGGGAAGCATCAGCAGATTGAAAACCGTAAGAGGAAGTATGGACAAGGGAAGTATAATTCTGGAGCCCAGCAGAAGCCCCGTTTTACCCCGAAGCCGGGAGGACAGTTTCAGCATACCCATGGAGGAGGTAGTTCGCATAACCATAATGGCTCCAAGAATGGTAATGGGAATGGAGGAGGAAACGGACAGAACCGCACCAACCCATCTACCCCAACCAAGAGGGATCTAAGTCACGTTACTTGTTTCAAGTGCCAGAAGACTGGACACTATGCAACTGATTGTCCCGAAGCCCAAAATGGAAATGGCAATGGAAGCTCTGGGAAGAAGCCGAACCCGTTCAACAAAGGGCATGTGAACCACGTGAGCGTGGAGGAGATTGAAGCTCAGCCTGATGCAGTAATAGGTAAGTTTTTGGCTAAGTCATTTACTGCAACTGTTCTTTTCGATACTGGTGCATCGCATTCATACATATCAAGGGGATTCGTAAACAAGTTTAAGATGTCCACCCAAGTTCTCAAAATCCCTATGTTAGTAACCTCGCCAGGAGCAGAGTATATGGCCACCCAAGGATGTTTTCAGATACCGTTGGCCATTGGAAGGCATGTTTTCCCCTCAGACCTCATTGTTTTGGAATCGCAAGGTTTGGATGTGATTTTGGGAATGGATTGGCTATCGTTGTATGGAGGAAACATCGATTGTGCCAGCAAGACGATTTTGCTTACCACCCCAGAAGGAAAAAGGATCAAGTATGTATGCAGGCATATGCCGAAAAGGACTCAAGTGAATTCCTTATCAGGAGTTGTACAGGAGGAGGTACCAGTGGTGAAGGATTATCCGGATGTATTTCCAGAAGAGTTACCAGGCATGCCACCAGATAGAGACATTGAGTTCTTGATTGAACTTTTGCTAGGCACAGGGCCAATATCTAAGAGACCTTACAGGATGCCCGCAAAGGATTTGGAGGAAATTAAGAAGCAGATCAAGGAGTTACTGGATAAAGGCTATATTCGCCCAAGTTCGTCACCTTGGGGATCACCAGTACTTCTAGTGGAGAAGAAAGATGGATCACTAAGGATGGTTGTTGATTACCGAGGATTGAATGAAGTGACCATCAAAAACAAGTACCCACTGCCGATGATAAATGATTTGTTTGACCGCTTGCAAGGAGCTAAAGTATTTTCCAAGATCGATCTACGATCAGGATATCATCAGTTAAAGATTCGAGAACAGGATATACCTAAGACGGCATTTACCACCAGATATGGATTGTATGAGTATACCGTTATGTCATTTGGACTGACTAACGCACCGGCCTATTTCATGAACCTGATGAACAAAGTGTTTATGGAGTTTTTGGATAAGTTCGTCGTGGTGTTCATTGATGATATTTTAATCTTTTCCAAGGATGAAGAAGAGCATGAGGAGCATTTACGATTGGTACTTGAGAAGCTCAGAGAACATCAGTTATATGCCAAGTTCAGCAAATGTGAGTTTTGGTTGAAGGAAGTTGGATTCCTTGGACATGTTATTTCTGGAGAAGGAATAGCAGTAGACCCTGCCAAGGTTGACACACTGACAAGTTGGGAATCACCCACGACAGTTGGAGAAATCCGGAGTTTTCTTGGACTTGCAGGATACTACCGGAGATTTATCAAGAATTTCTCAAGGATTGCTAAGCCCATGACTGAGCTATTGAAGAAGGACACCAAATTCAATTGGACTGAGGAATGTGAAGCTAGTTTCCAAGAGTTGAAGAAACGATTGGTTACCTCACCAGTGTTGATTCCGCCTGATCAACGCAAGGACTATGAAGTTTATTGCGACGCTTCTCGTCGAGGACTTGGAGTAGTGCTTATGCAGGAAGGAAGAGTTGTTTCGTATGCTTCACGACAACTTAAACCCCATGAGAAGAATTATGCTACGCATGATTTTGAATTAGCAGTCGTGGTGCATGCATTGAAGACATGGATACATTTTCTCATCGGAAACCATTGTGAGGTGTACACGGATCAGAAGAGTTTGAAGTACATTTTCACGCAGAAGGAGTTAAACCTTAGACAGAGGAGATGGTTGGAGCTCATCAAAGACTATGATATGAGATTGCATTATCACCCTGGAAAGGCTAACGTAGTAGCAGATGCGTTGATCCGCAAGAGTCATGTCAACACCCTCATGACAGGAGAGTTACCTCAGGAGTTAGCCGAGGACCTACGTGAGCTATGTTTGGAGATAGTCCCTAGAGGCTATTTAGCGGCATTGGAGATTCAGTCTACCTTGATGGAAAGGATCAGAGAAGCTCAGAAGACAGACAAGGAGATTGAAGAGATAAAGGAGAAGATGAGCAAAGGAAAAGCCAAGGGATTTCGTGAGGATGAGCACGATACCTTATGGTTTGAGGACCGCGTATATGTACCAAATGATCCGGAGATCAGGAAGTTGATTTTGCAAGAAGCCCATGATTCACCATACTCGATTCACCCAGGGAATACCAAGATGTATTTGGATTTGAAGAATACTTTCTGGTGGACCGGAATGAAGAAGGATATTGCGGAGTTTGTAGCAGTTTGTGATGTATGTCAGAGAGTGAAGGCAGAGCATCATAAGCCAGCAGGATTGCTGCAACCATTGCCGATACCCGAATGGAAGTGGGATAAAATAGGCATGGATTTTATCACGGGATTACCCAGGACTCGTTCAGGCTATGACTCGATATGGGTTGTAGTCGACCGTTTGACGAAAGTGGCTCATTTCATTCCAGCGAAGACCACTTACACCAGTGCTAAGTTGGCAAAGATATACATGACCAGGATAGTATGTTTGCATGGAGTTTCGAGGACCATTGTATCAGACAGAGGAACCCAATTTACCTCGAAGTTTTGGAAGCAGCTACATGAAACATTGGGAACCAGGCTGGAATTTAGTACAACATTTCACCCGCAGACAGATGGACAGACCGAGAGAGTCAACCAGATTTTGGAGGACATGTTGAGAGCATGTGCACTAGATTATGGATCTAGTTGGGACGACAATTTGCCATATGCAGAGTTTTCATATAACAACAGTTATCAAACCAGTTTGAAGACGGCCCCTTTCGAAGCTTTGTACGGAAGGAGGTGTAGAACACCGTTGTTGTGGGACGAAGTTGGAGACCGTCAGTTGTTTGGACCAGATTTGATTAAGGAGTCTGAACAGAAAGTAAGGTTGATTCGCGATAGGCTCAAGGTAGCCCAGTCCAGGCAGAAGAGTTATGCCAATTCTAAACGAAAGGAGACAGTTCACGAAGTCGGAGACAGAGTGTATCTTCGAGTATCGCCACTTCGAGGAGTGAAGCGCTTTGGAGTTAAAGGAAAGTTAGCGCCTCGTTTTATCGGACCATACAGAGTGTTGGAACGTATGGGAGAAGTTGCCTATAAGCTGGAATTGCCCGAAGGCTTGTCTGGAGTACATGATGTATTTCATGTTTCGCAGTTGAAGAAGTGCCACGCAGAGATGGCTGAGATACCACTAAGAGATACTGTGCCACTGGAAGCGATTCAGTTGGAAAGTGATTTGACTTATGAGGAGAAACCCGTTAAGATTCTCGAGTATGCCAGCCGAGTTACCCGCAGCAAGGTTATCAAGTTTTGCAAAGTCCAGTGGAGTCACCACACGGAGGATGAAGCCACCTGGGAGCGAGAGGAAGATCTACGGAAAAACCACTCCCACCTGTTTTCTAGCCAACCCGAATCTCGAGGGCGAGATTCATCTTAAGGGGGGTAGGTTTGTAACATCCCAAATTTTCAATTTGGAATGTTATACATAGATCATCATTTGCATATCATGTTTTGTTGCATTTTGACAAATCCTCGATAAATCCTAAGCAACTCAAGGACCCTTGGAGAGAGTTGGGGATTTTCTCGAATTTTTAATTTTGATTTTTCCAACGAGGATTGTGGTTTTAATTATTTTTCTCTCCGGAACAATATTTCATTTTACATAAACGAGAGGAGAAAATATGACTTCTCCAAAACAATTGAAATACGGGAGGAAAATGTTAAAATCATTATTTGAAATTTATTTGGATTTTATTTGCAATTTTTATTGCATTAAAAATATTGCATGTTTTCAAAATATTTATTTTTGATTTTAAAAATGTTCACCCTATTCTAGATTTTCTAACTAGACGGGGAAAATTTATTTCATAATTTTCTGACTTTTATTTATTTTTCTACGCAATATTTTCCGCGAAACCTTATTTAAAAAAAAAGCGCCCGCGCCGACTGGGCCAAAGGCCCAGCCGACGGCCCGCCCGTCGCCCCTCTCCTCTCTCTCCACGACGCCGCCGCCGGTGTCCGATCCGGGCACGGAGGAGCCGCCGCCGCCTCGGGTGCCCCCTTCCCCAAGCACCTCGGACCCCCTTCCATAAATAGACCCCCCCTCTCTTTCCTCACCACCGCCGCCGGAGGAGCCCCGCCGCCGCCCGCATC
>NC_057808.1:40168764-40337524 GCF_018294505.1 Triticum aestivum | reverse complement strand
GAGCCGCCGCCCCTCGCGCCCGAGCCCCTCGCCGCCGGAGCCTCGCCGGAGCCCCGTCGAGGTACTGTCGCCGGCCGTCTTCGTTGTTGACCAGTTTTCTGTAAAAAAACCTTTTGTTTAAAAAAAACCCTAGATCGGTTTTTTTCGGTTTTCTTATTTCGCGAGCGTTCACCGAACCGTTCGTTTTAACGAACGCGCTCGTCGGTTTTTCTCTGTTAACGAACGTCCGTTATTTAACCGTTCGTCCGTTTTTCTTTTTCGTCGGATTTTCTCGTTATTTTCTCAGATTCGATTTCTGATCGAATTTTCGAATCTGTTTAACTTCTCGCTCGTTTATCAGAATCAGGTGATTCAAGCGCCTAGAGTTTCGTCTCGAAATTCTCTTTTCGTTTAACCTACTCAAACAAGTTTTTGCTACAGTAAAATTTGACCTAGATCCAGATTAGCAAACGAAGTTTCTTTCTTTCGCCGTTTGACTTTCGTTGCTTCTTTCGAGTTGATTCTTTTTGCAAACCGGAGTTCTTAAGTTGAACTTTCTGGTTGGATCTTTCATTCGAGTTTTACCTGTGCATTAGATGAGTACTGATTGTATGCTTGTTTGTTTGCGATAGAGTACCCGGAGTGTGCCGCTTGTTACTTCGAATCGCTAGGTTTTGCGGATCATCAGCAAGGCAAGTAACACTTTGATCATACCCCGTTCATACCCAGTTTTATTGCATTAGATCTGTTTTCCTCAAACACTTGCATGATTAGGATCTAATTAAACTGTGGGTATTGGGAAGTAGTTGAGGTAGTACCTATTACCTGTTTTATTTTATCAAACCCTTGGGAGTTACTTCTACGTTGCTTTTTATCAATGCCATGCTATGCGTAGACGTGGATTGGGTTTGAGAGATATTCATGACAGATGTGAGATTGTTAATAATGGTTCAACTTAAGGTGGCAACTAAAACTCACATCTGGGTGGATTGAGGCACCTGGAGAACCCAGTGTTGTTTGTATGTATAAGGTCCGCCACCCAGGCTCAAAGGGATCATAAGATTATTCATGCTAGAAACTTCCGTGTGCAGCCACAAGCTATTATGGGCTCTAGCATAGCTGAGTAGGTTACAGGATCTCTTGAAGAGGTGGACTAGCAGATGTAGGGGAAAGTAGGTGTAACGGTCCATCCAGAGTAGAGAGTGATTGTTTCTGAAAGACTGTGTCTCGGTCATCCGTTTCCCAAACATCATGAAGTGCGAGAATCAAGCGGAGGCGATCGAGTCTTGTGGGGAAAAGTGCACAAACCTCTGCAGAGTGTACAAACTGATCATGATTAGCCGTGTCCCCGGTTATGGACAACTTGAGTATCTAGTATCTGGATTATCATTTGAATCTCATCACCGTGATACTTATAATTAATTTTGTTGGGTTAATGATGATACTTAATTGGGATTGAGTTGGAGGTACCTTCTCAATGTTTCAACCACCATGATAGTTAAATAAAATTTATTCCTTTGAAGTAGGATAAAATTGGCTTTTCGCAAAACTGTAACCATAGAGCCTTTCCACCAGCCATATATGCATATAGTATAGCATTACTATTGTTCATTGCTCTCTATGTGTTACTTTGCCAGCATATTCTATGTGCTGACCCGTTTTCGGGCTGCAACGTTTCATGTTGCAGACTTTTCAGACGACGAGTAAGGTGCCTTAGGTCGTGGTCTTATACTCAGTGATGCCGCTGGAGTTGATGGACTCACTTATCTTCCAAGTCTTCCGCTGTTATCGTTATTAGATGGCCTTAAGCCATGTTATTCATACTTAATCTCTTCGGAGATATTCGATGTAATAAGTGTGTGATTGCTACTCTGTTATAAATCCTCCATTTGTACTGTGCGTGTCAGCATTACTGATCCAGGGATGACACTGGTGCACAGCAGCACAGACCATTTGAGGTCTGGTCGCTACAAAGTTGGTATCAGAGCACACGCTGACTATAGGACACGACCACTAAGCTTAAGCCCTAGAAAACTTCTCTCTTCTCATTTCTGACCCCTCTCCACTTTCTACTCTTTTAGGAATGGCGAATGCAAGGAGCAAGTTCATGCAACCAGATGAAGATACGCCGTTTGGACGACACTTGAAGGAAGTCACCAAGTACTTGAACATAGGAATACCAAGCATCACCGGAACCTACAACGCCACATTACCTGAAGAGGAGAGCTGGAAGATTCAAGTTATCATTCCAGGAAGGATGTTTAGTGCTATGAGATTGGTTTTCGAAGCACCCACTTGGAGTTTAGGGAAGAGCATGGCCGCACATATCGCCATGGGACGCATTGGAGAAGTCTATCACCAGGAGCTTAAGGATACAATTTATCAAATTTGTGGACGTCGAGACGTGCAATGGGAGATGATCAAGACCAAGAAGGATGGATCAATTGCAGCTTTCATCCAGGAGCAGAACCAACATATTTGACGCCAGGAGAACCAGATGTGCACGGACAAGGAAGAACTGAAGAAGGCATTCACGAAGATCAAGGAACTCCAAGAAGAACTCAAGGCTACACGCAAAGATTATTTGGTGGAAATCAATGCACTAGTAGGGAAGATTGACGACCTGGAGAATAAGATTGGAGCATTCGTGGGAAATCCAGTGCCTAAAGCAGAAGTCGACGAATGCACTTGTCCGGATAACTACATCATCATCGACGACACCGACTCGGAACCAAGTGAAGACGAATGGATTGATGAAGCTGGGGCAGACATCATGGAGTCTTCAACGGATCAGAATTTTTAGTAGAACCACTCGAAACCATTTCGATGTCCGAACATTACCTTCCAATATATGAATCTTTACCTCGACTATTTCGAGACTCCTCGTCATGTCCGTGATCTCATCCAGGACTCCGAACAAACTTCGGTCACCAAAACACATAACTCACAATACAAATTGTCATCGAACGTTAAGCGTGCAGACCCTACGGGTTCGAGAACTATGCAGACATGACCGAGACACATCTCCGGTCAATAACCAATAGCGGAACCTGGATGCTCGTATTGGCTCCTACATATTCTAAGAAGATCTTTATCGGTCAAACCGCATAACAACATACGTCATTTCATTTGTCATCGCTATGTTACTTGCTCGAGATTCGATCGTCGGTATCATCATACCTAGTTCAATCTCGTTACCGGCAAGTCTCTTTAATCGTTCCGTAATGCATCATCCCGCAACTAACTCATTAGTCACATTGCTTGCAAGGCTTATAGTGATGTGCATTACCGAGATGGCCCAGAGATACCTCTCCGATATACGGAGCGACAAATCCTAATCTTGATCTATGCCAACCCAACAAACACCTTCAGAGACACCTGTAGAGCATCTTTATAATCACCCAGTTACGTTGTGACGTTTGATAGCACACAAGATGTTCCTCCGGTATTGGGGAGTTGCATAATCTCATAGTTAGAGGAACATGTATAAGTCTTGAAGAAAGCAATAGCAATAAAACTAAATGATCATTATGCTAAGCTAACGGATGGGTCTTGTACATCACATCATTCTCTAATGATGTGATCCCGTTCAGCAAATGACAACTGATACGTCTCCATCGTATGTACTTTTCCAAACACTTTTGCCCTTGTTTTGGACTCTAACTTGCATGATTTGAATGAAACTAACCCGGACTGACACTTTTTTCAGCAGAATTGCCATGGTGTTATTTTTGTGCAGAAATAAAAGTTCTTGGAATGACCTGAAACTTCACGGAGAATATTTTTGGAATATATAAAAGATACTGGCGAAAGAATCAGCATCAGGGGGTCCACACCCTTTCAACGAGGGTGGACGGCGCGCCCCCTGCCTCGTGGGCCCCCTGAGGCTCCACCGACCTCAACTCCAAGTATATATATTCACGTTCGGGGAGAAAAATATCAGAGAGAAGGATTCATCGCGTTTTACTATACGGAGCCGCCGCCAAGCCCTAATCTCTCTTGGGAGGGCTGATCTGGAGTCCGATCGGGGCTCCGGAGAGGGGAATCCATCGCCGTCGTCATCATCAACCATCCTCCATCATCAATTTCATGATGCTCACCACCGTGCGTGAGTAATTCCATCGTAGGCTTGCTGGACGGTGATGGGTTGGATGAGATTTACCATGTAATCGAGTTAGTTTTGGGTTTGATCCCTAGTATCCACTATGTTCTGAGATTGATGTTCCTATGACTTTGCTATGCTTAATGCTTGTCACTAGGGCCCGAGTGCCATGAGTTCAGATCTAAACCTATTATGTTTTCAAGAATATATGTGAGTTGTTGATCCTATCTTGCAAGTCATTAGTCACCTACTATGTTTTATGATCCGGCAACCCCGAAGTGACAATAATCGGGACCACTCCCGGTGATGACCGTAGTTTGAGGAGTTCATGTATTCTCTAAGTGTTAATGCTTTGGTCCGGTACTCTATTAAAAGGAGGCCTTAATATCCCTTAGTTTCCAATAGGACCCCGCTACCACGGGAGGGTAGGACAAAAGATGTCATGCAAGTTCTTTTCCATAAGCACGTATGACTATATTCGGAATACATGCCTACATTACATTGATGAACTGGAGCTAGTTCTGTGTCATCCTATGTTATAACCGTTGCATGAGGAATCACATCCGACATAATTATCCATCACTGATCCAATGCCTACGAGCGTTTCACATATTGATCTTTGCTTAGTTACTTTTCCGTTGCCACTGTTACAATTACTACAAAACTGCTACTGTTACCTTTGCCACCGCTACCGTTACTTCCATACTACTTTGCTACTAAATACTTTACTGCAGATATTAAGTTTTCCAGGTGTGGTTGAATTGACAACTCAACTGCTAATACTTGAGAATATTCTTTGGCTCCCCTTGTGTCGAATCAATAAATTTGGGTTGAATACTCTACCCTCAAAAACTGTTGCCATCCCCTATACTTGTGGGTTATCAACAACACATATCTATGGTCAGGAAACATAACTATCTTTGATCAACGAGCTAGTCAAGTAGAGGCATACTAGGGACACTCTGTTTTTGTCGATGTATTCACACATGTACTAAGTTTCCGGTTAATATAATTCTAGCATGAATAATAAACATTTATCATGATATAAAGAAATAAATAATAACTTTATTATTGCCTCTAGGGCATATTTCCTTCAGTAGGAGAAGGCACCTCTTATGGTTGGTGTTGGCAATGATGGCCTGGATCCTTTGGACTATGCGTAACGAGATGGCTATCAGGAGGGTTTTTTGTGGTGTGTTTCTGACTCTGTGTTCAAAATTTTGGCATTTTTGCAAGTAGTGGTGGGAAAGGTATTGGCTAGGAGGCATGATGGACTCCTCCATTGATGCCTCTTATACCGATTTACTTTTAGCTTTTGGAAACGTATTGTGTCGTTGCCCTGACAGAACTATTTATTTCATTCTTTCCTACTTGGATCTTCAGTTGTATGGATGTGATGGTCTTTACATATATAAAGCGGGAAGAAAGCTTGTTTAAAAAAAGGATAATACACACTCCATTTTATTGTTTTTGGAAACATGTAAAAGAAAGTCCGGGCAATATAAGTAAAACCTAGCATCCCGGCCCAAATGATTTGACAAAGGTGAAAAGGGCTACTTCGGTATATGTCTTTCATGCAAAATTGGCATGTATCAAATTAACCCATGTTTTATTTTAGGACCCCAAGTTTCTTTTGTGGGTGTGGGTTTATATTTTTTTTTGAAACAAATTTTTTTGCGGGACTCTTTTTGAAACAAATTGTGGGTATATATCATGTAATCAGCACTGGATGCAGTGTGCCCTTTTTAGAAAAAGTTATTATGCTATAAGCATGTGAGACGAACACCATGACACCTATTATTGGTGCGCACCAAAAAGTAGCCCAACTAATTGATGGGATCCATTAGCGTCACGCACAAGATTAACGCGGCCGATCGATCTCCATCCACATAGACCCTACATGTCGATCTCGGATCTATATCTCGTGTAGCAATTAGATGACAAGTCACTGTGTGTAGCGCAGTGAACTGGAAAAATTAACGCAAGCATGCGCTAGAAAAACAAGAGTAAATTATTGCTGGTGTCCCAGTTTTTTTTGCGGGGGTTTTGTGCAATATTCTACTCCATTTACCCTGTTTAACAACAAATCTTGTTGAAAAACAACCGACAAGATTTGTTGCGCATTCTGACAGCTTGGACCCACTTGTTAGATTCATGCCTCAGTTGATTAGGACGCCACTCGGTGCCACATTCCCGATAATTCAAAATAAATAATAAGTATTCTCTTAGATATTGGGGGAAAAGAAATTCATGCTTGGCACATCTTAACTCACAATTGACTACTTGAGAGATGCATGTTGCACAATTTTGATACTCCCACCGTTCATTTTTGTAAGTCATTTCAGACAACTCAAAACAGACTGTTTTGTACATTGTCTGAAATGTCTTCAAGGTCTTATAAAAATGAACAGAGGGAGTACTTAAAATTCAGATACTGTAATTAACAAGCTTTTATTTAACATTTTAGCCACCTTAAATTACATTTTAACAATAGATTCAAAACTCGAGCAAATAAGAAATTTACAGTATAATTTAGATCAATGTTAAAAAGGTTCTTGAGCAATTGGCTTAATTTGGAGTTAATTGGTTAAAATGTTTTGACAATTATGTGCAGTAGCTATTAATCAGCTATGCATTGGAAGGAATAGAGAAAACACAAATGCTTAGCTAGCAATAGATGGGCTGTTGTTTCTCTTGCGAAACACAAATTGTACAATCATTTGCCCCAACACTAAATGGCCTCGACAACGACCTATGGCCCTCGGTTGCTCTTTCCATTTTATGAAAAATTTGGGATTCTAGGAATGTTCAGGTTTTCCGGCACAACACTCACTCTTCAGCCTCTTATCATTAGGAAGATTATTGCTGATTTCTACCTTTGGACATATTTATTTAAGAATCCTTGTAAAAAGCTCGCAACCATGTCATGACGGCAATACCTCTCTTCACGTTCTAGCACAACCATGCCATGACGGCAATACCTCTCCTCGCATTCTAGCGCAAACATGTAACTCTGTCATCCATGATCACCTTTGAGTAATGCATTCAGGTGGGGATCCTTTCTCCCTAGTGATTGTTCAGAAAAAGAAACATTTCGAAGACTTTTTTCAATTAATTACTTGCGGTGACATTACACTAATTATGTTAAAAATAAAATCATCAGTATACTTTTTTTTAGAACTTTGGAGAAGCTCAAAACAACACGACATAGACGTCCACAGTCCACACACAGCACACCAGCTGACCAGATTATGTATAGATGTTTTTTTAACAGCAAGATTATGTGTAGATGTTAATTTACAGAATGTGCAATATTTCTGATTCTTGTCCCAAACAATCGAACAACTACTTGTTTATTATCATCAATTGCACGCTCGATCGGTACAATCAGCACAAGGGACACTCATTAACCAAGTACCCACCCACACCTACTAAAAAGGGAGAAGAGAAAGAGAGGAAAACATCGACTAAAAAAAGAGGGAGGGGAAAATAATATAATAATAAAAAGGAAAATAACAGAACTAGGTAGCTAGAGCTTGAGGTTAAGGTCGACCTTCCTCGGCTGTTGCTGCTTCTTGTCGCCGTCCTGGTCGCGCCACCAGCTGCCCCCCGGCGAGCCGCCGTCGGCGAGGTGGGGGTACCCCTGGTGCTGGCAGGAGTGCGAGACCTGGATGGGGTACATCGTCTGGTGGTTACTGGGCATGGCATCAGCGGCTGAGTTGGTGTTGATGGGGGTGGTGTAGAGGTGCGCGTTCCAGCCGATGTTCCTCTCCTTCTTGTGTGCGTTCTGGTGTCCCCCTAGCGCCTGCGACTTGAGGAACTTCTTGTTGCAGAACAGGCAGGGGAACAGCCTCACGCCACCACGACCACCGTTGTCACTGCCACTGCCATTGCCACCACCTGATGAAGCAGCCGGAGGAGACGACGGTGACGCCGGCCACGGCGTGTGGGCGAGTGTCAGCGACAGGTCGACGGCGTCCATATCTTCGTCGTCGTCGATGAAGGTGGAAGGTGGTGGAGCCGCCATTCTTTAGAGATCAAAGGAGATCGAATGCTTTTGATTCAGACTCTGGCTCTCTTGGTGCCAATTCTGTAAATCAAGCCTTTACTACTACTAGGTAGCTGCTGGTGTGGTGAGCTCTGCTTGGGTGTGTGTGTGTGTGTTTATAGGACGGGGCATAAAAGGGAAGCGGACCACGTCCTAAATCTGGGAGAGCTGCATTATTGCCAGGGTGGGTCACCATGGCTGTAGCTGCGGAGGAAGACGACATCCAAGTTGGGTGCCTACTACTGCTGCCCTCACCCTGAAGGAACTGGGCAAGGAACTGAACAACATAATTGCTACAGAGATCACATATATAGTTGGTACCTAGTACTAGTGATCAATATCATGTACTCTATGTGTTTGTTGTTGTAGCTTTTGGAATATGGCCATCCTTATCTACGAAAAAAATGGGTTATGGTTTCATATAATTGACTACAAGGAACGCAATAGACAGAACAAAACGTTTTGGTAGGCCCTAGCATCGGCCCTCGCGGCAGATACCCTAGAGCCAACCCCCTCCACGCCCTCTTTACTTTGTGCCACTCATGAAGGAAGTGGCGAGGCCCTCGCCACTCCATGGCTCTCAGGGAGGGCTTTGAAAACTTAAGCGGCGGCTTCGGGCGGAGAGGGTCGTGTCCGATGGCGTATGGTGTGTGCTAGTGTTGCGCGGATAGAAGTAGGCATGGGTCACGGCGTGGAAAGCCCCCCTGTCGGTGTCAAAACCGGCAGATCTCGGATAGGGGTCCCGAGCTGTAGATCTAGGATCAATGGGGAACAAGGGACGAAGAACACGGTGTTTACCCAGGTTCGGGCCCTCTCGAAGAGGTAAAACCCTACGTCCTGCTTGATTATTTTGATGTATATGATATGGTTACAGAGTCGATCTACCCCGAGATCAGGCGAGCTAAACCCTAGGTTGACGGGGCGATGGATGTTGCTCTAGCCCTAAAAACCAAAACCCTTTGGTTTATATATACACCAATAGGGTTAGGGTTACAGGCGATCGGTTACAATAAAGGAAAGATCATGCCCAATCCTGACTTGGAGGGCACACCACGGCTCCGAAGATCTTCTATCCGGCCTTGGGTCCGCACCCTAGCCTGGCTCCATAATAGCCCATCAGTCCAGCCCATAAGCAATGGGCCGACGGCCCGAGGACCCCTTAATCCAGGACTCCCTCAGTAGGCCCCGAACTAGCCTCCAACGCCAGGGCTTGTGTCCGGCATCCGCATATCTCATGGTCTTTGGCTTGAGAGGCGAGTTCTTCATCTTGTCGTGTGTGTGCTCAGAGTTGAGTGGTGTCCGGAATCCGGAGCATTTACTTTACTTAGCCTCGAAGGCCAAAGTGCTCAAGTGTGAACAGTGCCCACGTCTGACAACTTTTAGCGAAGAGTCGCGTCTGGTCATAACACCGAACGGTTGGAAGTCCTCGATACGCGGCTCGAGGCCGCCCCTCCATTGGCACATCTCATCAAGGCAGAGATCGTGCCCCGTTTTTTAGGGGATATGATCAATGATTTCGATTCCCCCACCCGCGCACAACGTCGCGAGCGTATCGGGAAGTGGAGAGGCCTGCGGCGTAAAAAGGGGAACCCTTGGCTCTTCCGTGGTCTATAAAAGAGGGGAACAACTACAATTATCATCTTGTGCCTTCTTCCACCTCCTGCTGTTGCCTTTCCAATCTCCAGAGCTCCAATGCCCTGCCTTGTTTCCAACTCTTCCCTAGCTTCAGCCATGGCCGGATCTGGCGCAAATAGCAAGTGGGACGCCTCCATCGTCACCAACAACGACATCAAGGAGTTGAAGCAGGCCGGCTACTTATCGGCCAATATCGCCCATTGAGCCCCCGAGGAGGGCTAGGTCATCCCCACGCCCAAGCTAGGCGAGAGGGTAGTATTCGTCCCCTACTTTATCCGGGGGCTAGGATTTCCTCTCCACTCCTTCGTGAGGGGGTTAATGTTCTTTTATGGGCTGGATTTCCATGATCTAGCCCCAACTCCCTCCTCCACATTTCAGCCTCCATCATCGTCTGTGAGGCCCTTCTGCGAGTTCAGACGCACTTCGGCCTGTGGCTGAAAGTGTTCAATGTTAAGCCGAAGGTGGTCAGCGGCGCCCAGGCGGACTGCGGCGGAGCGATGATTAGCAAGCTGACCCGAGTCCAGTGGCCGGGTTTATTGACACCATCAAGGTGTGGCAGAAGGAGTGGTTCTACATTACAGAACCAAGGGATGCAGCCTGGACGGCAGCTCCCGAATTCAGATCCGCCCCCTAGCGAGATTGACCTCATGGGCCAAAAAAGGTCCTAACTAGGGGTCCGCAAGTGCGGTGAAGATGCTGCAGAAACGCATCTCCAACGTAAAGGAGACGGGCGCCAAGCTGACCAATGTGGTCCAGATAATACTCAGGCGCCGCCTCCTTCCTTGCCAACAAATGGCCAGTCCGATGTGGACTTATAAGTCTGACGACCCGGCCACCATGCAGTACCTCTTCGGCACGACCCATGACAAGGTGTGGAGTTAGCTGTTCAAGTCCCAGGAGGACTGGCCGACCGAGAATGAAGACATCGGTCTCGACACCGCAAATCCCCCGAAGAAGGTAATTGATCTCTTGCCCGGTATATATTCAGGTGGTCATACTGCACAAAATTTGGTCTAAGCCTCTGTTTGTTTCCTTTATAGGGCTGGCTCGAGAAGGCCAAGAAGATCAGCAGTCCGGCTCCGTTGCCCGAAGATCCCCGATCGTTCAACTGGAGGAGCTGCTGGTCGTGGCGCCTTACAAGGCGCCCGAAAAGAAGGGAAGGAAGAAGAAGGATTTACCGGAGGCCAGGGAAGGCCTCCGCCGAAGAGGTCGTCCGGACCCTAAGTACGGAGACGCTGCAGCCCCGTCGGCCCAGGACGGGGAGGAAGAAGAAGACGAGGAGGAGAGCGACTCCTCCCACTCCAAGAAGAGGGCGGCGTCCCAGGACGTCGGGGAGGTGCAACCTCCCCGGGCCCAGAAGAGGTAGTGCAGGCCCAAGCTGGTCCTGCACGACAGTTCGGACTCCGATGAGGAGTCCGTGGCATCCGAAGAGGTTCCGGAGAAGGAAGTCAGGGTCAAGCACCCCCGCCAAGATGTGTGAACCTTGAAATTTCTTGCTTACTTCATCTTACCATTCCTTTAGTGATGGAAACCGATCGTGTGATATCACAGACCACCGCATGGACACCCTACCGAGGAGACCTCGAAGGGGACCTTTCCGCCCGCCGAACTAGCAGACAACAGATCAGCATCGTGCTCCGCGCCCCCCCTGGTCCCCGAAGAGGCCAGGGAGGTGCTCTCCTGAAGGAGCCCTCCCTGTCCGAACACAGGGGAGATGGGCGACACAATCATGGCTGAGGCTGAGGCCTCGGTCACCGAAGACCAGGAGGGTGCGTCTCTTCTCGTGAATGCAGGAGGAGAGTCCGGACCATCCGGACCCTCCCAGCCAGCCATACTTGAGCCCCCAAGGCCCTCGAAGGTGCCGGTCGCGCCTTCCGACGGAGGAGGGGTTGAGGTCCCGCTGCCCGCACCGAAAACCAACAACCAGGCGGCGGCAGGCTGGCCAGACACGATGGAGGAGTTGGTGAACAACTCCGTTATCGTCGACGAACACCGCGCCCTTATGGGTGCGGTAGTATGGGGCGTTCGGTTCGTCCATACCGGCCTGAACAATGCCATCCAGGGCCTTTTGACAGGCTTTGAGGTGAATCAAGTAATGTTCTTTCCCGGCAAAATGTATTTAACTTTTTTAGCCAAAGTTTGAGTAGGCCGTATGTATAACAGCCCCCGAGACTCTGTAAGGATTGCACAAACTTTACAGAGGGTCGAATATCCGTAGCCCAATATTTTAAAGTGTCATGATCAATTTGATATCACAGGCATCCTCCTTGGCCGTGGCTGCTAATGCCGCTGCCCTGGAGGAGATGGATCGGAAGCTTAAACGCTCCAATGAAGAGCTTGACCTCGTCAACAAACAACTTGATGAGGCGCAAGGTAAGCCCTTGTTGAAGTGCATAGTTAATACTGCCGGATACTTACGTTCCGGATTGTATGCTGAGCGCATGGTATTTGGTGACTGCAGCTGCCGCCAGAGAGGTTGAGGGCCTCAAGGCTGCGCTGAAGAAGGCCGAGGCGAGGCGGTCGAAAAGAAAGCGGGTGTCGAAAAGGCAGTGGCCGAACCTGAGACGGTGAAGACCGCCGGCGAGAAGCACGAGGCTCGAGTGGCCGAAGTGCAGGTGGAGCTCAAGGATGCCGTCACGAAATGTGAGGCCCTTGAGCAGAAGCAGAAAGAGCAGTCCTCTGAGCTATCCAAGGCGGATAAAGAGCTCCGGGAGGCCAGAATGGAAGTGTGGGTGTCCGGGAGGAGCTCATCCAAGTGAAGCAAATCGCAGATGGTAAGAAATACTTATTGCAGAGTGCTTTTGGCAGCAACATGTTCGCTTTGCTGACACAATTCTGGTGCTCCGCAGGCGTTTTCGCCGAGCTTCCGAAGAGTGCAGTGGCTGTGGCGGAGCACCATGCTACGCGGGAGGAGGACTCCGAACAACGGCTTTTCTGGTCGCAGTTCCAGGCACCCGAGCACCCTCCCCTCCTCAACAACCAGATGAAGCAGCTAATGGAGCTGCATCAGATGGCCGAGCTGGCCCTGAAGGATCTTTGCGCCCGGCTATGGCGCACAGAGCCTATTCCTGACAGCTACTTCAGGCTAGTGCAGAAGCTGCGTGATGCGTCGCCGCAGATTGATACCGTGAAGCGTTCTGCATGACTTGAAGGAGCTCGGCTGGCTTTTGCGAAGACCATGGTTCACTGGCCTAGGATCAAGCCAATGGACATGGCCACTGGTCCCCGCCGGATGGAAAGGAGCAGCACAGAACCGAACAATACTTCGTACAAGTTATGGATGGTGCTCTGGCGATAGAGAGCCAGTGTTCCAAGGATGTAATCATTGAGTGATTGTATTAAGTTGCCAACTGAACCATTTGCTTTATAATGCGGCCCATTTGTATGTTATATACTATGGTATTTTTATTTTGACTCATGTGCGGCCGTTTATTATTCTGAAAGTTACCAGTCATCGATTTCAGCCTCCAAGTGAATATTGCGAGGGGTGTTTCGTCTCCACACTATTACCCTTAGCCGACGTCTCGGTACCCGAAGGTGGTAGTGTGTGAGAGAGACTAGGCAATCGGACTATGCGACTTTATTGCTTTCACTTAGCCATAGGAGCTTGAGGGTGGGAGCTAATGACTAGCCTCTAGTGTTTTGTGATGTACGTGGGACTTTGGGAGCCGATGCATGTCTTTGTAATCACATGGTTTGTTCCAGGACAAACCCTGTGTATGACACAAATAAATCACCAATGATTTCTTAGTTTAACACTAGTCATCGGATCACTGACCAGTTCTCGCTTACTATGACAGTCAGTTTTCGGCTTTCTCCCCTGATGTGCTTAGCTTGAGTAGCCAAAAGTATAATCGCATGGGTTCTCCTTTACCTTCTTAGCTGAACATGCGGAACGTAAGAAGGCAAGCACAAGAGTGATGACCCACAAGTATAGGGGATCTGTCGTAGTCCTTTCGATAAGTAAGAGTGTCGAACCTAACGAGGAGCAGAAGGAAATGATAAGCGGGTTTCAACAAGGTATTCTCTGCAAGCACTGAAATTATAGGTAACAGATAGTTTTGTGATAAGATAATTTGAAACGAGCAACAAGTAACAAAAGTAAATAAAGTGCAGCAAGGTGGCCCAATCCTTTTTGTAGCAAAGGACAAGCCTGTACAAACTCTTATATAGAGAAAAGCGCTCCAGCGTGGTGTCCTCCATAAGCTTCGGAGTGACACTTGCATAGGATCTGTTCCTGTTCATGCTCAGGTACATAATGCCTAATAACACCATCTGCTCCTTCTTTATAAAGATGTGGGTCATCCCAAAAGTAATGTCTCAAATCAAAGAAAAACTTTTTCTTTTGCTGGTATGTGAAACTAGGTGGTATAAATTTAGCAACAATGTAATTAGCATAATCAGCATACCATGGAGCAGTATGAGAAGAATTTATGACATTTAATTGTTCATCAAGAAAGCTATCATCAATAGGTAGTGGGTCATCAAGAACATTTTCTAACCTAGACAAGTCGTCTGCAACGGGGTTCTCAGCTCCCTTTCTATCAATAATATGTAAGTCAAATTCTTGTAGCAAGAGAACCCATCTAATAAGTCTAGGTTTAGCATCTTTGTTTTCCGTAAGATATTTAGTAGCAGCGTGATCCGTGTAAATAGTTACTTTAGAATCAACAATATAAGGTCTGAACTTATCACAAGCAAATATAACTGCTAAGAATTCTTTCTCAGTAGTAGCATAATTTCTCTGAGCACTGTCTAGAGTCTTACTAGCATATCGAATAACATTTAATTTCTTATCAACTCTTTGCCCTAGAACAACACCTACAGCATAATCACTAGCATCACACATAATTTCAAAGGGTAAATTCCAATCAGGTGGCTGAACAATAGGTGCAGAAATCAATGCTTTCTTAAGTATTTCAAATGCTTCTACACAATCATCATCAAAGACAAATGGTATATCTTTTTGTAATAGATTAGTCAGAGGCCGAGGAATTTTTGAGAAGTCCTTAATGAACCTCCTATAAAACCCGGCATGACCAAGGAAACTTCTTATACCTTTGATGTCCTTGGGACATGGCATCTTTTCGATAGCATTAACTTTAGCTTTATCCACTTCAATACCTCTTTAAGAAATTTTATGCCCCAGGACAATACCTTCATTAACCATAAAGTGGCACTTCTCCCAATTCAAGACAAGGTTAGTTTCTTCACATCTCTGCAAAACTCGATCAAGGTTGCTCAAGTAATCATCAAAAGAGGATCCATAAACGGAGAAATCGTCCATGAAAACCTCACAAATCTTTTCACAAAAGTCAGAGAATATAGAGATCATGCATCTTTGAAAGGTAGCAGGTGCATTACATAAACCAAAAGGCATATGTCTATAAGTAAAAGTACTGAAAGGGCAAGTAAAAGTAGTCTTAGCTTGATCATCAGCTGACACATGTATTTGAGAGAAACCAGAATAACCATCTAGAAAGCAAAAATGTGTATGTTTGAATAATCTTTCTAGCATTTGATCAATAAAAGGTAAGGGGTAATGATCTTTTTAGTAGCTTTATTTAATTTGTGGAAATCAATTACCATCCTATAACCTGTAATAATTCTTTGCGGAATCAATTCATCTTTATCATTAGGAACGACAGTAATACCTCCCTTCTTAGGGACGCAATGGACAGGACTTACCCACTGACTATCAGCAACGGGATAAATTATACCTGCCTCAAGGAGCTTTAATATTTCCTTTCTTACCACTTCTTTCATCTTAGGATTTAACCGTCGCTGATGATCAATAACTGGTTTGGCGTCTTTCTCCAAATTTATTTTGTGTTGACATAGAGTGGGACTAATGCCCTTAAGATCATCAAGAGTATATCCAATAGCAGCACGGTGCTTCTTCAGAGTTTTCAATAATTTTTCTTCCTCTTTCTCTGAAAGGTTAGCACTAATAATATTAGGATATATCTTCTTTTCATCAAGATAAGCATATTTAAGAGTATCAGGTAATGGTTTAAGCTCAAACACGGGATCACCCTTGGGTAGAGGAGGATCCCCTAGGATTTCAACAGGCAAGTTGTGTTTCAGAATAGGTCCCTGTTTAAAGAACACTTCATCTATTTCCTTTCTTTCATTCATAAACATATCATTTTCATGGTCTAGCAAATATTGTTCTAAAGGATCACTAGGAGGTACGACAATAGAAGCAAGACCAATAATTTCATCTTTACTAGGCAATTCCTCTTCACGGTATTGCCTACAAAATTTAGAAAAGTTAAACTCATGAGACATATCACCTAGACCAATGGTAACAACATCCTTTTCGCAGTCTATCTTAGCATTGACAGTGTTTAAGAAGGGTCTACCAAATATAAGGGGACAAAAGCTATCTTGTGGGGAACCAAGAACAAGAAAATTAGCAGGATATTTAGTTTTCCCATACAAGACTTCAACATCTCTAACAATTCCAATTGGTGATATAGTGTCTCTATTGGCAAGCTTAATGGTAACCTCCATTTCTTCTAACTCAGCGGGTGCAATATCATGCATAATTTCTTTGTATAAGTCAATAGGTATTGCACTAGCACTAGCACCCATATCACACAAGCCATGATAACAATGATCTCCTATTTTAACAGAAATAACAGGCATGCCTACCACAGGTCTATGTTTATCTTTAGCACTAGGTTTAGTAATTCTAGCAGTCTCATCACAGAAATAAATAACATGCCCATCAATATTATCAGCCAAGAGATCTTTAACAATAGCAATATTAGGTTCAACTTTAACTTGCTCAGGAGGTGTATAGGTTCTAATATTGCTTTTACGAACCACAGTTGAAGCTTTAGCATGATCCTTTATCCTAACAGGGAAAGGCGGTTTCTCAACATAAGCAGCAGGAACAATAGGATCATTATAAGTGATAGTCTTTTCTTCAACTTTAATAGGTGCAACTACTTTTACTTCTATGGGAGGATTATATTTAAACCAATTCTCCTTAGGGAGAGCAACGTGAGCAGCAAAAGATTCACAAAAAGAAGCTATTATCTCAGAGTCAAGTCCATATTTAGTGCTAAATTTACGGAAAACATCGGTATCCATACAAGATTTAACACAATCAAACTTAGGTGTTATACCTGACTCCTTACCTTTGTCGAGGTCCCAATCTTCAGAGTTGCGTTTAATTCTTTCCAATAAACCCCATTTGAATTCAATAGTCTTCATCATAAAAGAACCGGTACAAGAAGTATCAAGCATGGTGCGATTGTTGTCAGAAAGCCGGGCATAAATTTTTTGAATAATCATTTCTCTTGAGAGCTCATGATTGGGGCATGAATATAGCATTGACTTAAGCCTCCCCCAAGCTTGAGCGATGCTTTCTCCTTCGCGAGGCCAAAAATTATATATGTAATTACGATCACGATGAGCAAGATGCATAGGATAAAACTTCTGATGAAATTCCAATTTCAATCGCTTATAGTCCCATGATCCCATATCATCACATAGCCTATACCATGTCAATGCATCTCCCTTCAAAGATAAAGGGAATAACTTCTTATTGATAACATCATCGGGCATACCTGCAAGCTTAAATAATTCACAAACTTCATCCACATAGATTAAGTGTAAATCGGGATGCAATGTTCCGTCTCTTGCAAAAGGATTAGCTAGCAGTTTCTCTATCATACCCGAAGGAATTTCAAAGTATAGGGAATCTATCGTAGTCCTTTCGATAAGTAAGAGTGTCGAACCCAACGAGGAGCAGAAGGAAATGATAAGCGGTTTTCAGCAAGGTATTCTCTGCAAGCACTGAAATTATAGGTAACAGATAGTTTTGTGATAAGATAATTTGTAACGAGCAACAAGTAACAAAAGTAAATAAAGTGCAGCAAGGTGGCCCAATCCTTTTTGTAGCAAAGGACAAGCCTGGACAAACTCTTATATAGAGAAAAGCGCTCCCGAGGACACATGGGAATTATCGTCAAGCTAGTTTTCATCATGTTCATATGATTCGCGTTCGGTACTTTGATAATTTGATATGTGGGTGGACCGGTGCTTGGGTGCTGTCCTTACTTGGACAAACATCCCACTTATGATTAACTCCTATTGCAAGCATCCGCAACTACAAAAGAAGTATTAAGGTAAACCTAACCATAGCATGAAACATATGGATCCAAATCAGCCCCTTACGAAGCAACGCATAAACTAGGGTTTAAGCTTCTGTCACTCTAGCAACCCATCATCTACTTATTACTTCCCAATGCCTTCCTCTAGGCCCAAATAATGGTGAAGTGTCATGTAGTCGACGTTCACATGACACCACTAGAGGAGAGACAACATACATCTCTTCAAAATATCGAACGAATACCAAATTCACATGACTACTAATAGCAAGACTTCTCCCATGTCCTCAGGAACAAACGTAACTACTCACAAAGCATATTAATGTTCATAATCAGAGGGGTATTAATATGCATAATGGATCTGAACATATGATCTTCCACCAAGTAAACCAACTAGCATCAACTACAAGGAGTAATCAACACTACTAGCAACCTACAGGTACCTATCTCAGACTTAGAGACAAGAATTGGATACAAGAGATGAACTACGATTTGATAGGAGATGGTGCTGGTGAAGATGTTGATGGAGATTGGCCCCCTCCCGATGAGAGGAGCCTTGGTGATGATGATGGCGATGATTTCCCCCTCCCGGAGGGAAGTGTCCCCGGCAGAACAGCTCCGCCAGAGCCCTAGATTGGTTCCGCCAAGGTTCCGCCTCGTGGCGGCGGAGTCTTGTCCCGAAAGCTTGCTTATGATTTTTCCTCGGACGAAAGACTTCATATATTAGAAGATGGGCACCGGAGGGCCACTAGGGGGCCCACGAGGCAGGGGGCGCGCCTTCCCCCACCCTCGTGCCCAGGGTGTGGGTCCCCTCTGGTATTTTCTTCGCTCAGTATTTTTTATTATTTCCAAAAATAACTTCCGTGGAGGTTCAGGACTTTTGGAGTTGTGCAGAATAGGTCTCTAATATTTGCTCCTTTTCCAGCCCAGAATTCCAGCTGCCGGCATTCTCCCTCTTTATGTAAACCTTGTAAAATAAGAGAGAATAGGCATAAGTATTGTGACATAATGTGTAATAACAGCCCATAATGCAATAAATATCGGTATAAAAGCATGATGCAAAATGGACGTATCAAGGAGCCGGGCAACCCAACTATCGACCCCAGACATAGTTCAAAATTAATGCATATAGGCAATATCCGAGACGCCGAACACACAACGGAAAGTGGTGATGGACTTTAGTAAGTAGAGCTGACGGGAAGATCAAGCCTTTGTTCAATTAACTGATTTGTATTTTCTACACAATGTGTGCATGCCTAGCTGTTCGAAGAGCGGAAAAAGGGGAAAAGAAAAAGTCTAGACAATACTGATGCCCGGACAGCGTAAACGGTGTTATTATTTTCCATCAGCTCGGGATGTTTATCCATACAATTCGAACTGCCGAGGCATTTATTATAAGTGAGAAAACAAAAAATTTATAGAGGAAAGGTTTACACAGGGCCTTGATGCATGGGTCGAAGCCTTAACTGTGCCCTGCTGCACGTCTGCGCCTCTGCTTCTGTGAGGTGAAGGGAGTGGGGTGAATTGGACGCCCCCGTATAGACACCGCATGCTGGCGAGGGGGGCCTTCAATAGGGACCTTCAGAGGTAGCCTTGCCGTCACAGCTTGACGCTGAGCGAGTCCGGAGTCATACCCGTTGTTGTCCGAGGACGTGGTATGCCATAGTTCGGTTGAGCCGAACACATGGTGTTATGTGTTTAATATAATCCCCCACGGCCGCCCATGGTATCTTGAGCGCAAAATTGTGCTGATGAGGCACATAGAGCGCAATAATGGCGGGTGTTCCGTGGGGAGGGTATCCCTATTTGCGGCGTACGCAAGCGGGCTCCCGTGACGGGGACCGGGCTCGAGCCCGTTTAGTTGTATCTCTGGCCTTTAGGAAGGCTGAGACCTCGGCCCATTGGCTATGGCTTGGTCTTCGACTGCCAGGGCCGCAGTATGTTCTTCTGTTCGGAGTGAGCGCTCTGTGTTGTCGTTGATTGTTATGACGCCCGCGGGACCAGGCATCTTCAACTTGAGGTATGTGTAATGCGGGACAGCGTTGAACTTGGCAAATGCCGTTCGGCCAAGAGGGCATGATGGCCACTGTGGAACGTGGCAATATCGAAGATCAAGTCTTCGCTGTGGAAGTTGTCCGACGAGCCGAATACCACTTCCACAGTTACCGTGCGTGAGTAGCGGGCCTCTATGCTCGGAATAACCCCCTTGAAGGTGGTGTTACTGGGTTTGATCCTTGACGGATCGATCCCCATTTTCCTCACTGTGTCTGCGTAAATCAGGTTGAGGCTACTGCCTCCATCCATGAGGACTCTCGTGAGGTGGTACCCATCGACAATGGGGTCAAGTACCAGGGCCACCGATCCTCCATGACGGATACTTGTTGGATGGTCCCCGTGGTCAAAGGTGATCGGACAAGCCGACCACGGGTTGAACTTCGGCGCCACAGGCTCGACGGCGTACACATCCTGTAGCGCGCGCTTTCTCTCCTTCCTTGGTATATGGGTGGCGTAGATCATGTTCACCATCTTGACCTTAGAAGGGAAGGGTTTTTGTCCTCCACTGTTCGGCCTACGGGGCTCCTCATTGTCCTTGCTTCATGGGCTTTTGCCAGAGTCTTCAGCTGTGAGCTTGCCGGCCTGTTTTATCACCCAACAATTACGGTTTGGCGGTTTTTTCGGTGGTGCCATGGATCTGGCAGGGCCTGTCTAGGACTGCGTCCAACTTGGTTGGGCCGTCCTGGTTGCCTTTAGAAGGCTTTACATGACCCGGACTTCAGATTACGGAATCCGGCATTTACTGTTGTCTCATCAGCTTCGCCGTCGTTGTGGCGACATTTGTTCTTGTTCCGTCTTGGCTTCTCGTTTCCGTCCCGGACTTCCGAGGTGCCGGGGGCTTCTGGGTTGGAGCTTCTAGGAGCCAGCCAACTATCCTCTCCAGCGCAGAAGCGGGTCATCAGGGAGGTAATCCCTAACATAGTTCTCGGCTTGTCCTGGACGAGTTGACGTGCTAGCCATTCACCTCGAATACTGTGCCTGAAGGCAGCTATGGCTTCGGTGTTCGGACAATCAATGATCTAGTTTTTCTTTGTCAAAAACCAGTTCCAAAATTGCCGGGCTGACTCACCGAGCTGCTGGATAACGTGGCTCTGGTCATTGGCGTCCGGGGACCGGACATAAGTGCCCTGAAAGTTAGCTCGGAAGGCCTCCTCGAGCTCCTCCCAACATCCTATGGAGTCTTCGGGAAGGCTATTTAGCCAGGACCCTTGAGTTTTAACGGTAGGTACTTGATGGCATGGAGGTCCTCTCCTCATGCCATATGAATGTGTAATAGAAAATCTTCCATCCATACTGACGGATCTGTTGTCCCGTCACAACACTCAATATTTATAGGTTTGAAACCTTCCGGGAATTGGTGCTGCATCACTCTATCTGTGAAGCAAAGAGGATGAGCGGCGCCCCTGATTCGGGTGACGTCGCGCCGGAAATCATCTGTCATCCGGACTCGTTGCAGCTCCCGAGCTCTATCACGGTCTAGCCAGGATTTGTATCCGTCCCGTCTAACAGGAGGATCTCTTTTAGGTCCCTAGGTGGACCTGTCAGACCTGCCCGAGCGTCCAGGTCAGGTGCAGTTCATACTCATAACCTAGCCATAATGGCTCCTTGCCTTGACGACGAGGGTGAGTGGGAGGTTGTTATGTTTTATCAGCTGTCCAATCTTGTCCTCGAGGAGGGCGGTCCTCCTGGTCCGCCCGAGTGTACCTTGGAGGCACTGGCTCTATGGCCTCGTCATTGAATTGCGGTAGTAGCCTTCACTTCGGGTAGCTTTTAGTCTGCTGCTTGTGGCTGTACTCCTCTTCGGCGTCCAGGACTTTAGTCCATCTCTCATTGAGGGTATCCTGTTCGGATTTATTTTTTGCCGCCGTGTCTTCAGGCTTCGTGCGGTGGCAATTAGCTACCGTTTAAACTTCTCTTGATCCAACGGGTCTTTGCGGACGATGAAATCCTCGTCACCCAAACTAACCTCCTCTTCAGAAGGAGGGAGGTAGTTGCTGTCTTTGGAGTCATTGAGGTATTCGAGATCGAGCGGGTCCTCATGCTCCTCGTGATCATTTTGTGGTTGATCGTCGGCGCCGGGGTCGCTGAGGTTGTCCGCGTTGTCCGGGGTGCCATTTTCTCCAATGTCCGTATTGCTCGCATGGCTTTGACGTGCCTTGGAGAGGCGGTGCTGTCTGCGGCGTTCCGACGGTTCATTGCTGGGCTTGCCATTATCCTTCCCGGGAGTGCCATCATCGTCCTTTGGGGTGTCCACCATGTAAACGTCGTAAGTGGACATGTCCATCCAGCGGCCGGTGACAGGGGGAGCAGGATCGGTGTTAGCTGTGGCTCCACTATCCTTGTCCATGTATTCAACGTTTTCCGAAGTGTAGTCCAATGTGTTGGTTAAATCTTTGACTGTTGCTACTAGGTGGGTGGTTGGTGGGTCGTAAAATTCAATATAATTCACCTCGAGGGGCTGCAAGACGCAGGACAAGGTTGAGTCATCTTGAATAGCCATCATCCGGATTCGGTCGAGTGCTTCGTTTAACAATGCGAGGCTTGCCGGGCTGGCGCGCGATGGCCGGTAGGTACCGGTTTCCATTGTGGTGGGGGGATGAGTGATCCAAGTCCGAACTGAATCCTGATCTTCCAGGGCCGAGTTGACCTTGAAGCCCTAGGCCGGGCTTATGTCCGGATAGGCATCAGAGTCCAAGGACGAAACCTGATCTTTGGACGTTGTCTCCGTGTTGGGGCTCAAAGCCGAGTGCGTGAGGGGTGTTCGCCCAGGGATGATTCCTGGTTTCCGAACGTCGACCTGTCACTAAGGCTCAAAGCCGGAGGCGTGACATGAGGAGAGGGTTCGGCTGAGGGTGGCTCTTGTGGTCCGAACACTGCTTCTATGTTGATGCCTGAAGCTGGCTGAGGGGTTGAGGCCGATCCATAGATCAGATCGGGAGAAAGCTTCGGAGCGGGCGCAACGGGGCCCATAGAGGTACAGGGAGATGATACGTCTCCAACGTATCTATAATTTATGAATTATTCATGCTGTTATTTTATCATTCTTGGATGTTTTACAATCATTTTATAGCAACTTTATATCATTTTTTGGGACCAACCTATTGACCCAGTGCCCAGTGCCAGTTGCTGTTTTTTCCTTGTTTTTTACATCGCAGGAAATCAATATCAAACGGAGTCCAAACACCGCGAAACTTTTTAGAGATTTTTTATGGACCAGAACACCCAAGATGGGCCAGAGCAGCACATGGGGGGTGCCCCGAGGGGGCACAACCCACCAGGGCGCGCCTGGGGGCCCAGGCGCGCCCAGGTGGGTTGTGCCCACCTCGGTGGCCTCCCGCACCCCTTCTTTGCACTATAAATTCCCAAATATTCCAAAACCCTTCGGGGTAGACCTAGATCAGAAGTTCCACCACCGCAAGGCTCTGTAGCCACCGAAAACCAATCTATACCCGTTCCGGCACCCTGCCGGAGGGGGGAATCATCTCCGGTGGCCATCTTCATCATCCCGGCGGCCACCATGATGAGGAGGGAGTAGTCCACCCTCGGGGCTGAGGGTTTGTACCAGTAGTGTTGGGGATATTACCACTGGGCGTAAACCGGCTAGGAGAGGCCGGGTTAACCTGATAAGTAGTTCATCTGTATCTGAAGCCCATGAAGACCGACAGTGACGCTTCATAAAGGCCCAGGGCCCAAAACCGGTTTAAGGCCTGTAGACACAAACCGGCATTGATATGTAAATTTGTGTTGTAAGATAGAAGTAGCAGAGACCGAGCCGGACACGATTATGAGCCGGCCTCGGAGAGTGTAAACCGACAGGCGTCAACCCATGTATATAAGGGGATGACCCGGTGGCGGTTCAAGGACGACAAACAACAACTCGAGACCCAGGCAAAGCGTATTCGCTCCCTGGTCATCGAAACCCCATCAATTCCATCACAACTAGACGTAGGCTTTTACCTTCATTGTAAGGGGCCGAACTAGTATAAACTCTCTTGCGTCCCTTGTCTGCTTTAACCCCTTTTAAGCTAACCCGTAGTGATGGCTCCACGACTAAGTCCTTTCTCTAGGACATCTGTCGTGACAAAACCACGACAGTTGGCGCCCACCGTGGGGCTATCGCATGATGGTTTCAAGTTCTTGGAGGGCAACTTCGAAGGACTCAAGGGTTACGCTGTGGGCCGGATGACCAAGAGTTGTCGCGGCAAGCTCTACATCGACGATGCAGGATGGGGCCCCGTGGCCGTATCAATCAAGTACGGGTACCGGGTCCCCTTTGGTGGCGTACACGTTTTCATTGGCAAGATCGGCGAACCGGGCCCTGAGCCGGACATCTGCACCGACCTCGTTGAAATGGCTCAGCGTGCGAGATCTGCCCGGGTCAAGCCTGTCATGAAGCGTGCCTTTGTGGGAGTTATCCATGGAGGGGAATCTGAGGATAGATCGGAATCTGGTGGTGAGACCGTCGTTTATTCCGGCGATGAGTCATCAACTGGAGAGACCGAGTCGTTATATCAGTTACAAGATGGCCGGATTGGGGACTGTTCCGATGGCGACAGTATTCCGGACCCCTGTGATCTGCCAAGCCGGGTGGCGATCTTCATGGCCGGCACGCAACCAGCGCTCCACTCTTCGACCGCAGCGGCGATGATTTCCGGATCAGCATCGGTGGCAGCGGCTGGGGCAGGAGGCCCTGTGCGACCGCCGGCTCAGGTTCTATCTGATTTGTTTGATGTGTTGGCAACGCTGATGGAGGAGGTTACCCGGCGGATCAGGATGCACACAATGCGGAAATCGCAAAAGTGAAAGATCAGATCACCCAGGCAAAAGCCGACTTAGCAGCTGAGGATACCAGGATAGCCGCGGAGCGGGCCGCTTTGGATGCACAAGCTTACCGGATTATGTTGGATCAAAGTGCGTCGAACGAAGTCCTAAAGAGGAGGCACCGATCTCGCCTACCGCTGGTTTATGATGCTAGAAATCTCTTTAACACCCCAGGAGCAGGGACCAGTAATCCGCCGGTGGTAAACCCGGCAGAGGCACCCGGAGCAGGGGAGCCGGTTCAACCACGTTTGGTGGATCCGCCTCGTCAGAACAACGTTGTGGTACCTCATGTCCCCACGCCACCGGGTCATTATTCTAACCCAATGGACAACATTGTCGCTGCCGCTTCACGGCTGGCGGCCATCCCGATCGAAGGCGATTCTCCAGTAGCGGTCGAGACGCGTCGGGTTAAGGAGCTTGTTCAGACAGCCTTGGTTCAACAGGAGGCTTATTCATATAGTCGCGGTCGGATTCATTCCACTCCCCGTCCAAGCCGGCGTTACAGCAGGCATATGGATGAACCGGCAGTATCAAGCAATGCGCGGACGTGACCCGCCCCGTGGCCATAACCCGGCGGGTGGTGCTGGTGAGGCTCAGGAAGTGGTGGACCGGGCTCGGGCACGCAGAGAGGCCGAGTTAGCGGCGCAGCATGAGGCCCGTCATCTTACTCCAGTTCGTCCAACCACATCGGTAGAACCAGGAGTTACCTCTAGTTCCTTGGGAGTGCCATGTCTTGTCCTAGCGTTGTGCAATGTGCGCCTACCCAAGGATTTCAAGGGCCCGTGCAAGGTGCCGAATTACACCGCCAATTTATCCCCTGAAACATGGGTCGAAAGCTATGAGATGGCCATGGAGATGCTGGACGTGGATGACATGGCATGTGCGAAGTACTTCACCATGATGCTAGAAGGAACAGCCCGCACTTGGCTAAAGAGCTTACCGACTAATTCTATCAGGTCATGGGCCGAGTTGAGAGCCCGGTTTATTCAGAATTCCAAGGATACATGCAAGCAGCCCATGTCTATTGTGGACTTAGCTGCCTGTGTCCAGGAGGAAGGAGAGTCAACAACCCATTGGGTGCGCCCGGTTTCGAAGATTTTGCATTCATCAGACCGCATCAACGCTGACACCGCAGTTTTAACATTGGAAGGCAATTGCCGGTTTGAACCATCGAAGTTGAAGTTGGGACGGCTTAAATGTCATTGTAATGACATGGGAACCCTCATGGCTGCACTGGTGAAGTATGCCGACTCTGATAGTACCAAGGATCCCGAGTCTGACGATGATAAGACAAGGAAGGGAAAGAAGAGCGGCAACGCCAAGGGGCAGCACCACAACCCGGCGGGTCATGGAAACGGCGGCAAGCATAAAGCGGACCACGGTTTAGAGTTTGTGGCTAACACTAATACACATGACAAGGGCCAACAGCGTAAGGGTAAACCACCCCAGCGCAATGGAATGCCAAATCCTAACCCGGACCGTTTGTCGTATCTATTGAACCAGCCCTGTCCAAAGCCTGGGACGAAGGAGGGACCATCCACACACCTCTAGAAAGATTGTTACATCATGCAAGAGTTAAAAAATTCTGACTCTTTCCGGTATGATCAGGGATCAGGAGGCGGTTCAGGCGGAGGAAATTCCGGTTCAGGATTCCATGGCAATCAGGGTGGACATAACTATCAAAGTAATCAGGGTAATCAAAGTGGCTATAATCATCAGGGCAATCAGCAGCAGCAGTCGGGTTACCAGAGCAACCCGAAGCAGTTGAGTAGCGGACCGTACCATGTCTTCACCACTAGCTTGGACAACCGTGATCAGAAGGTTCATAAAAGGGTGGTGAATGCCGTTGAACCGGCCGTTCCGCGTTATTTGCGCTGGTCCGAGCAGCCGATTGTGTGGAGTAGAGAAGATGATCCACCCCGAGTTGACAATCCGGGTCATCTGGCTCTGGTGGTGGCACATCAGGTGGGAGGCTTAAGTTCACTAAGGTACTCATGGATGGAGGGAGTAGCATCAATATCCTTTATTATGAAACTTTCCGTCGCATGGGGCTAACAGATAAAAATCTTAAACCGTCCAATACGGTGTTCCATGGTGTGGTGCCTGGTAAGTCGGCATATCCTGTTGGTAAGATATCTTTGGAGGTGGCTTTTGGAGATGAGCATGACTCAAGATCAGAAACCATGACCTTTGAAGTGGTGAAAATCAGCAGCCCGTATCATGCCCTATTTGGACGGCCAGCTTATGCTAAGTTTATAGCACGACCTTGTTATGTCTATCTGCAGCTCAAGATGCCAGGTCACAAGGGAACTATAACCGTGCATGGGAGCCACAAGATTGCTCTGGAGTGTGAAGAAGGTGATGCGGCTTATGCTGAGTCGGTTTGTGCAACAGAAGAGTTGAAGTTTTACAAGGACAATGTTGATCCGGCAGATATGACTTCGTTGAAGAAACCAACTACAGAGCATGATCCGGCCCTGAAGTTTAAATCGGCTGATGAGACTAAACTTGTTGACTTCGTGCCTGGTGATTCGTCCAAGCAGTTTAGCATCAGCGCTAACTTGGATCCGAAATAGGAAAGCACCCTCATCGAGTTCATCCGTGAGAATCGGGACATCTTTGCATGGAAGCCTTCTGACATGCCTGGTGTACCGAGAGAACTCGCTGAGCACACTCTCAATGTTGATCCTAAATATAAACCGGTCAAGCAGTTTCTCCGCCGGTTCAATGAGGAAAGACGCAAAGCTAATGGAGAAGAAGTAGCCAGGCTCTTGGCGGCTGGATTTATCGTTGAAGTATTCCATCCTGAGTGGTTGGCTAATCCGGTGCTGGTCCTCAAGAAGAATGGCACCTGGCGTATGTGTGTGGACTAGACAGATCTCAACAAAGCTTGTCCAGCGGATCCTTTTGCCCTCCCCCGTATTGATCAAATTATTGATGCTACAGCGGGTTGTGAGCGTTTAAGTTTTTTGGATGCATATTCTGGTTATCATCAGATCAAAATGGCAGTTAAGGACCAGGAGAAGACAACCTTCATAACTCCCTTTGGAGCCTTCTGTTATGTGTCCATGCCCTTTGGGCTCAAGAGTGCACATGCGACTTATCAATGGTGTGTGCAGAATTGTCTTCCTAAACAGATCGGCCGCAATGTTCATGCCTATGTGGATGATATTGTGGTAAAATCAAGGAAGAAGGAGACATTGATTGATGACTCGAAGGAAACCTTTGATAACCTGCGGGTTTATAAAATGATGCTTAATCCGGCCAAATGTGTCTTTGGTGTACCTGCAGGGAAGCTCCTGGGATTTTTGGTGTCTAACAGGGGCATTGAAGCTAATCCGGAAAAGATCAAGGCCATCACCTCCTTGGCTAAACCGAATTGTATCAATGATGTCCAACGCCTGGCAGGCCGGATTGCCGCGTTGAGCCGGTTTGTCAGTCGCCTTGGTGAGAAGGCCATCCCTTTGTATCAGATGCTGAAGAAAATGGATAACTTCGTCTGGAGTGACGCCGCTAATGAAGCATTTGAGGAATTAAAGCGGTAGCTGGCTAATCTGCCGATTCTCGCCGCTCCACTGGATAAAGAACCATTGTTGCTATATGTGGCAGCTAATGCTCGGGCTGTTAGTGTGGCTATTGTGGTGGAGCGCAAGGAGGCAGGAAATGAATATCCGGTTCAGCGGCCAGTTTACTATATCAGTGAGGTACTTATTGAGTCCAAGCAGAGGTACCCGCATTGGCAAAAATTGGTGTATGGGGTTTTCATGGCAAGCCGAAAGTTTAAGCAGTATTTCCAAGGT
This sequence comes from Triticum aestivum, assembly GCF_018294505.1. Lineage (NCBI taxonomy): Eukaryota > Viridiplantae > Streptophyta > Magnoliopsida > Poales > Poaceae > Triticum > Triticum aestivum. Next base: position 40,308,961 of record NC_057808.1, on the reverse strand, counting down.
CATCCCATCACGATGGTCAGCTCTGCTCCTTTGGGAGATATAATCCAAAACAGGGAAGCAACCGGCCAGATTGCTAAGTGGGTTATCGAGCTCGGGCCTCACGGGTTGAAATACATGCCCCGAACGACAATCAAATCTCAGGCACTTGTGGATTTCATCAATGATTGGACAGAGTTACAAGCGCCAGAAGAGAAGTCGGATCATACTTATTGGACTATTCATTTTGATGGGTCCAGGCAATTGGAGGGCTCGGGGGCTGGAGTCGTATTAACTTCCCCACGAGGTGATATGTTTTGTTATGTTCTCCGTTTAATGTTCCCTTGCACTAACAATGCAGCTGAATATGAGGCTTTACTCCATGGCCTTCGGATGGCTAAGGAGATGAACTTAAGCCGAGTTAAGTGCTTCGATGACTCGGATCTGGTGGCTCAACAAGTGTCCGGCACTTGGGATTCCAAGGACCCACTCATGGCAGCATATCGTCGTGAGGTGGATATTGTTGCAGGTCACTTTAAAGGTTATCAGGTCGATCATGTGGACCAGCGAAGGAATGAAGCGGCGGACGCTTTAAGCCGCCTGGGTTCCCAACGTAAACCGGTTCCACCTAATGTCTTCTTGGATGTTTTGCATAATCCGTCCGTCAAGCTCCCTGGTGAAGTGGATTTGGCTGTTCCTGATCCGGAGGCCCAATTGGTGGCGGCTCTTCATGTTATCCCGGATTGGAGGGTTCCATATTTGGCATATATAAACCAGGGCGAGTTACCAGAGGATGAGACCGTGGCCAGGCAGATAACCCGCCGGTCCAAGTCCATGACTGTTATCAATGGAGAGTTACATCATTGCAGTGTGACAGGGGCGTTTCAACGCTGTGTGTCTCCTGACGAAGGCCGTGAAATTTTGCGTGAGATCCACGAAGGAGATTGTGGTCACCACGCCGGTTCAAAATCTTTGGTGGCCAAGGCATTCTATCACGGTTTCTATTGGTTGACAACTCATGCTGATGCCGAGGACTTGGTCAAAAGATGTGATGGTTGTCAGAAATTCTCAAGGCGCGCTCATGTACCAGCTCAAGAATTGAGGATGATTCCAATCACCTAGCCGTTTGCAACTTGGGGGCTGGATATGGTTGGGCCTTTCAAGAGGTCCAAGGACAAGAAGACCCACCTTTTGGTGGCGGTTGATAAGTTCACAAAATGGGTAGAGGCAGAGCCAGTTAGTAAGTGTGACGCGGCCACGGCGGTTCAATTCATCAAAAAGGTGATTTTCCGGTTTGGCTTTCCACACAGCATTATAACAGACAATGGTACCAATCTGTCAAAGGGTGGCATGAAGGAGTTCTGTCAACACGAGCACATCCGGCTTGATGTATCATCAGTGGCTCACCCCCAGTCCAATGGTCAAGCGGAGAGGGCCAATCAAGAGATCTTGCGAGGCATCAAAACCCGGCTTATGGTTCCTTTGCAACGGACGCCGGGTTGTTGGGTTGAGGAGCTACCTTCAGTGTTATGGAGCATCAGTACCACACCCAACAGATCGACAGGATACACACCGTTCTTCATGGTTTATGGAGTGGAAGCGGTTCTCCCTAGTGACATCCGTCATGACTCGCCTCGTGTCGCGACATATGTTGAAGCTAACAACGAGAAGGCATGGCAGGAAGCTCTTGACCTGTTAGATGAGGAGCGTGACATGGCGGCAGCCCGCTCGGCGATTTATCAGCAAGATCTGCGTCGTTATCATAGCCGCTGGGTTAGAACCAGGACCTTTCAGGAAGGAGATTTGGTGCTTCGACTCATCCAGGATCAGACAGATATGCACAAGCTATCCCCCCCTTGGGAAGGACCTTTTGTGGTCAGCAAGAATCTGCACAACGGGTCATACTACCTAATCGATGTTCGAGAGCGCAAAGACTCACGTAAATCGGAGGAGGAGACCAACCGGCTGTGGAATATTGCTCATCTTTGGCCCTACTATACTTGAGCTACAGGCTCTGTTTATGTACATATTATGACATGGTATATATTATGATCAATATAATAAACCGGAACCTCAGCTAAAGCGGGGTATCTGTTGTTTTCTTACATCATGTGTGGTTACATGGAGCTTACAAAGCGGCGTCCGGTTTACCCCTTGATTCAGCTTCTCAAAGCTTGATGTTAGATCACTTGGGGGCTTGGTCGTATCCGAACCATAGCTACACCTCTTGATCGGCGCAATGCCACAACATCACTTGGGGGCTTGGTCATATCCGAACCATAGCCACGCCTCTTGATCGGCGCAATGCCACAGCATCACTTGGGGGCTTGGTCGTATCCGAACCATAGCCACGCCTCTTGATCGGCGTAATGCCACATCATCACTTGGGAGCTTGGTCGAACCTGAACCATAGCTACGCCTCTTGATCGGCGTAAAGCCACAGCATCACTTGGGGGCTTGGTCGAACCCGAACCATAGCAACACCTCTTGATCGGCGTAATGCCACAGCATCACTTGGGGGCTTGGTCGAACCCGAACCATAGCAACACCTCTTGATCAAATTTGGGGCCTGGTAGCCCGTGAAAAGCCTCGACTACAACGGTTTTATTTGCCTTTTGCTAAGTTTCCTTTTCTTTTGCTAAGATTTGTGATGTTTTCAAACCAGTGTTTATCAACCCGGTTAGGCTGTCAACTACAAGTTGTCAGTACATGACCAAGCTATAATCCGGAGACTATCAGCCCGGTCTGGTTTTGACTCATAGTCACCAGTATGGAATAAACCGGTGTTTATCACAACCCGGAACGGGTGTATTGTAAACCGACGTTATATAGCAGGAGATACTTTTACTCCAGATTAGGGTTATTACCCTCATTACAAGGTTGGTTAGCCAACACTATGCCTAAAGGTCACAGGTATCATATATTTCCATATTTGGTTATCTTTTACAACCTTGGTCATATATATAGTTGGGTATCATGACCCGCCCGGTGGTAAACCGCCAGGGCGCTTTAAGATTCTTCTCTGCAGGAACAGCTTGAACAAATAGCTATGGATCATGAACATCATATCTTAAGCATGGCGGATTAACACGCATCAGTTGCAGATAAATATGCACGAAGGCATAACAGACCAAGTATTTTAACTATCCTATTACAAGGCATTTTAGTGCGCAACGGATAATTATTTATCAAGAAGCATTGCAGCGTGGTAAACTAAACCGACCCCCGGATTATTATTGCTTATCAGCTTGACCTGACGGCTGCGGATCATCTTGCACCGGTTCAACTTCTTCGCCTCTACCCAGCGGCTGGAAGTCAACAGTTGCCCAGTCGATCCCAGTTAAAGCTTAAAACACAGCCTCATCACTTATAAGGGTGGACGGTTCAATATCAGGGGCATAAGTGTGCTTACGGATTGGAGGGATCAGGTTTTGAGCCTCAGGAGCTAGTGCAGCAACCCGCTTATTATTGATATCATAACTCGCCTGATAATGTGAAAGATCAGCTTCTTCAGCAAGTTGACAAGCCAGTGGACGTACTTCCTGGTTTATGGCGTGGAGATCTTCAGTGCAAAATTCTGATCCGTCTTCTTTAAAGCTTGGGTATCCTTTAGCCACGTCCGCCGGATCAAGATCAGGCACCCATGCTTTTGCCGGGGTTAGCGCGGTCAGAGCGCCAGCCCTTGCAGCAGACCTCTTCAGCTCTTCTACCCAGGCAGGCAGCATAGATAGCCTGTCTAAGGTATCTTTCATTAACGTCGGGGGCGGCTTATTGTGAGAAGCGGTGCAGATAATTCATTGAGCGCCGGTATACAGTTGTTCTATCAGCGTATAGGCAGCCTTCAGGTTCTTCTGAACATCAGAGCCCAGATGACTAATGCGAGTTCCTGCATCATTGCAAACATCAGTAAACCGGCAACGCATGGGAAAATATGTTGACAGTATTAAGGACAAGATGCTTACGAAACACAGCAGCGGTCATCGCGTGTACTTGCCGCTTTACCCCAGTCAGCTCGTCTACCACCGGTTTGAGAGCTGCTTCTGCATCTTCAGCTCTTTTTCGCAAAGCGGATTTCTCTGTGTTCCAATCCGCCCGCTCCTTGGCAAAGCTTTCCTTTAGCTTTTCCATAGCGGCTAAGGCGCTTGTCAGCTCATCTTTTGCTTTGGAAGTTTCGGCCTATTGGGACTTGATGTTCTCTTGCAGGTCAGCGGTTTGGCTTTCCTTCTTGCTCAGTTCAGCCTATAAAGAGACAGATACATAATGAGTTGACAGTACATATTTGAAGTACCAAGCACATAACAAGTTATGCCCTTAGTACTTGGGGGCTAATGCATATTTGCTTTTACTTAGAAATTTTTACAAGTCCCAAGCACAATACAAGTATTAAGCTTGGCACTTGGGGGCTAATGTGTGTTTGCTCAAAAAACTGTGGATATGGGAATTCTTCTACAGTCCCGGTTCATCTTATAAAGTTAAACCGGCCCTTGGGGACTATACCAGTGAAAGAGCAGTATGGCAAGTTTTAAGGAACCGGTTCATCTTAACAAGGTAATCCGGTCCCTGGAGGCTAAATATATAAAGTTAAGTTATGACAAAAGTCCTGGTTTAGATTGGTATCATAAACCGTCACTTGGGGGCTACTAGGAGTTGATAAACTGCAATTGGACAAAGGAGAAAAATAGTAGTTACCTCATATCGCTCCTTCATCAAGTTTACCAAACTAGCTTCATAGTCACGACTGGTATACAGACGGTTCAAGAAGCCAGAGTGAATATCTTGAACATTGAGGTGGGCGAAGCTTGATAAATCGGCATTCCATGTGCCTTTGCTGATAGCAGAGAGATCATCCTTGGCAGTATGCTTTGACAAAGCTACGGGATTGCCAGGAGTGGTGTGGCCAGTGCCAGTAATCATAACGTCATCATCTTGTTCATCAGCAGCTTTCGCCGGAGTTGGCGATTTATCAGTGTCCTTAGCTGGACTGACCGGTTTGTCACCAGTTCGGACAGGGCTGGCTGGCTGGTCTGCATGACTTGTAGTATCAACTTGCACTTGTTCAGCAAGGAAATCATGGTCTTGAAGCGGCGGATCATGAAGCATGGCGTCAGCGTCGGTTTCTTCCAGATCTGGAGTTGTTTCCGGTTCAGCAACAACCTTATCATCAGCCGGTTTGTTCAACCGAGCTTTCTTGCTGGGTCTTGGCTTGGCGCTGCGAAAAGATAGACATAAGGATCAGTACAGTATGAAAAGATAACACATCAAGAATAAAGACATGTGCATAACTCACCCAGGAACTGTTTTGAGGGGTGGAAGCTGTGTGGCCGAGGACTCGCCAGAGGATGAGTGAGAAGTACCCTGATAATTTGAATCAGACGGGTTAAGAGGCTGGCGAAAACAACCTGCTTTTGGGCATGAAGTATCAATGGGATAAGAGACCTCTGATCGGCATTTCCGAACCGGACTGTTCGGTAAACCGGCGGAGGTAACTACCTGGATGCTGTGCCGGGTTGTACAACGAGCTTCGTGCTGCTGCGTCTTCAAAAGAAAGTTTGGGTCCAAGTAAGCAAGAGGGTGAGAAAATTTTACTTTCCGGTTTGCTTGACGGATTTTTGATGTTGGTAGAGGATCTGAATCGGAGGAAAGAATGGTTACCTCTACGTCCTCAGCATGACTGCCTTCAGCGTCGTCCTGAGAATAATCATTGTCAATGAGATGTATGAAAAATGAACCAAGAGAATCAAGTTCTACCTCTGGTTCCGGATTACACACATCGTCATCAGCTGGTAGATCGGAGGATGCAGTGGTCCTTCTCTTGGCAGGTTTCTTAACAACCTTGGTCTTTGGACGAACTGGCTTGACCGGTTTGTCTTGCGGCTTCGCCGGTTTGTCTTGTGATGGTTTCTTGTTCCAGAACGGATCATCACCCTATCAGAAAATAATTACACTTTCACAGAATATTTGGACAGAAGCAAATTCAGATACAAAGGATTATATGATTCTTACAGCTGGTGGTTTGTTGAAGGTGCATAAAGGGAGTAGTCCGGTTTGGGCACAGACGGCCTCCGGTTCGTTCAGTATTTTCTTTACAGCCTCAGTCACTTCTTCGTCTGTAAGCTGAATGTCAATGTGTCGCTGAGCATCCTTCAAACTCCCCGTGTACTCACACATCAAATCAGGGCGCCGGCTTAAGGGCAGAATACTCCAGCTTATCCAACAGCGAGCAAGATCAACTCCTGTCAACCCGTTCGCCATGAAGGCTCTGAGCTTTGATAATTGAGGAGCATAGTTGGCTCTCTCACTTGCAGTCAGCCTCTGAGGGAAAGGGTGTGTGTGTTTCTCAGGCGTTCAGGGCGGTAACCCGGCAGGGGGTTTTCGTCAGACGGAGAGGTATCCATGCAGTAAAACCAAGTCTGGTTCCACTCTTTGGGGTGACTGTGGAGTTTGGGATGAGGGAAGGTGACTTCTTTCCTCTTCTGAACCGCCATTCCGCCCAGTTCCGTATTGGGTCCATCTGAGAACTCGGTGCAACGGTTTAAGTGAAAGAAATCCCTAAACAATTCGACTATAGGTTCCTCTTGCAGATAAACCTCACAGAATACTTGGAAGTGGCAGATGTTGGTAACAGAGTTGGGACCGATGTCTTGAGGGCGCAACTGAAAATTGGCTAGTACATCTCGGAATTTTTTTGAACCGGGAGGGCTAAAACCTCGTCCGAGATGATCAGCAAGCACGATTACCTCTCCATCCTGGGGTGTAGGAGGATTTTCCGGGCCAGGGACCCTCCAGTGGATAACGTCTTTCTTGGCTAAAGCACCCGTTTTAACAAGGTTGTTTAATTGCTCCTCGGTTACTCGAGAGGGAGCCCAATTGCATTCATAGACTTGTTTGGCCATGACAAGGGAAATCTGAAACATGGTTGTAGCCGGTTTAAGATTTACAGTGGACAACTATACAGTGATATAAGGATACAAGCATATTGATAAACCGGATTTGGTTATTCGTAAACCGGAATCTGACGATGGAAACAGTGTAATGCATTGTCGGTTCAACAGGGGACTAATGGTATCTACTGGGTCATCATTCTGTATATGAAGTTAAACCACCCTATCTGGTATTAAAGATGTCTAAGTGAAGGGAAAAACAAGTTTCACATCTTGCTATGGTAATTTCAGATCTACCGCGCATAGGAAAAACAAAATATATTCTGACCTAAATTCCAGCGTACTAAAAGTTCACCAAGATGAGATGAGTTGGATATCAAACAAATGCTGAAACTGCTAGCAGAGCTTAACGGAGAAAGAATCCGAAATCACCAAGGCGCATCAGGCCACGAGCGATGCCCGGGGGGAAACCCAAAGCGCCCTGCAGGAGATCCAAGAGGCGAGAAAGATCGCGGCGGGTAAGGCTTTTTCCATGTAAAGCAAGTATTTGAGGGGAAAACTATGTTTCTAATTTTGAATCCGGATTTCTCAGGGGTATTTGCCGAGCTACCTCGCAGCATATCAGATGCCACCCAATTCTACCGAGCCGAAGAAAGGAACACTGCAGATAAGCTCTTCTGGTCGCAGTATTTGGCACCGAATTATCCAGTGCCTTTTACTGATCAACTGAAACAGCTGACCGAACTGCATAAGGCGGCGGAACTAGCCATGAAAGATTTGGTTATCCGGCTATGGCCTGCCGAGCCGATTGCAAGCAGCTACTTCGGGCTCGTGAAGCGGCTCGTAAGCGCTTGACCTCGACTTGACGTCATCAAGCGGTCGGTCTGTATAGAAGGTGCGCGAATGGCCTTCGCCCGCGCAAAGGTGCACTGGGGGAAGATGGATGCAGAAAATCTGATGACCGAAGGACCGCCAGAGGGGAAGGAGCACCGCAAGCCCGAATTATATTATGAGGGTGTCCTAAAAGGATCCTACCTGGCAGCGGAGCTATGCACCAAGGACATTATATTTCGATGAATGCCAATCATGTTGTCCTTTGTAATCTTTGAACAAGGTCGTTTATTTGTTGCCTGTTATATAAAAGTTTACCCTCCTGTGCGGCCGTTTTATATGTTAAACCTGAGAGTTGGCCAGTCGTCGGCTTCTGCCCCCACGTAAGAAGTACGGGGGTGTTCGGGATTAACCTAAGCAATCTTTATCCCAGTTTTGGGTCCTTCGAAGGAGGTGCTCAGCACAACGAACCAGGCAATCGGACTATAGGGCTTTATCACTCTCACTTAGCCATAGGAGCTTTAGTAAGGTAGGCGCAGCCCCTGGTGTTCGGAAGACCATACTAGGGGCTCTATAAGCACCTGATCGGAGGAAAAACCGATCCATCGCACGCTGCATTGGTTATTGCATTATGCAGGGGAAATCCTTAAAGATTTTGTGACCTCTCGAACAGCTGACCAGCTCTCACCGTATCATGACAGTCAGTTTTCGGCTTTCTCTACTGAGGTGCTCGTCCGGAAGAACCGGGACACAATCGCAGTAGTTCTCCCAGTGCTACCTTAGCCGATATAGCGGAACATAAGGTACCAAAACATGGGAGCCGGGAAAACCCAACTATTGACCCAAGACATGATTCGGAGCTGATGCATATAATGCTATAGGTTCGGGGTGCCGAACTTCCATGAAGGTGTTTGGACTTTACTGCCGTATTATGGGAAAACGAAGCCCCTAGCATATTTTCAGGCATATCGCTGTGTACGGATGCCGCTTGACAAGAGAATTTCGATAAGAAATAACATCAGGTAAACACCGTATAAATCCACATGTTGTATTTGAATAGTACGTCTATGCGTATGAGTACAAGTAATGTGATAAAAAAAGGAATATGATTGCGGAACCTGCTGAGACCAGGGGGGAAGTAGCTGAGTGCGGATCCGTAGTATAGCCGGATGGTCATTGCGGGGAATGTCTAAGGATTCCCTTACGCGTTCAAGCTGCCTCCGTATAGCCCGTCCTGGCCGGCCCAAAGGTGAACCTGCGAAGGAAATGTAAGAAATATTTGCATGCCGGAGGGCGGTTGAGCCGCTGAATTCGACCTGTCCTGGCCTTTGCCAGAGTGTTTAGTTGAGCTCTGGACGAGCCGGGCTATCCTTCCGCGAGGTAGTGCGGAGTCCCTTCACAGTGTCCGAGAGCCTGGACGTCGACTCGAGGTTCGGCTGCAAGGTGCTGCTCGTTGCTTCTGCTGCTAAGGAAGTGGTGTATTTGTTGGTGCCGAGGGAAGGTTCGGCCTTGCCATTAACCGTGATGACGCCGCGTGGACCGGGCATCTTGAGCTTACGGTAGGCATAATGTGGCACCGCGTTGAATCGAGCGAACGCGGTTCGTCCGAGCAGTGCCTGATAATCACTGCGGAAAGGGACGATTTCGAAGATTAACTCTTCGATACGGTAATTGTCTGGCGATCCGAAGACTACCTCAAGGGCAATGGAGCCTGTACAGCTGGCTTCCACACCTGGTATAATGCCTCTGAAAGTGGCTTTAGTGGGTTTGATCGCTGAATGACCGATGCCCATCTTGCGCATTGTATCCTGGTAAAGCAGATTTAGACTGCTGCCTCCGTCCATAAGGACTCGAGTGAGATGGAACTCGTCAACTATTGGGTCGAGGACTAGTGCAGCTGGATTGCCCTGATTGGCGTTAACCGGACGATCCGTGCGGTTGAAGGTGACCGGCCCTAGTTTATATTGTGGGATGACTAGTTCTGTTAAGTCAGCATTCCTAAGGGTGCCTATCCGGTCCGAGTTGGTAATTTGGGTGGTATTTACCACATTCACCGTTTGAATATGCGGGGGAAATTTCCTTTGCCCTCCTGTGTTCGGTGATTTGGGCTCTTCGTCGCCATCATCGCTTTGAGACCCCCCTTCTCCGTCTTTGGCGCCTGCCTACTGGCTTGTTTGAAGACCCAGCATTCTCTGTTGGTATGGGTGGCTGGCGTTCTTCGGGTGCCATGAATTTGGCATTGGCGATCGAGTATGCGGTCCAGACTGGATGGACCCGGATTGTTATTTTTGGGTGGCCCTTTCCGCTGACCGGACTTTGAGCCCCTAAACCCGGCATTAACTGCCGTATTTTCGGCGTTTTCACCATATTTGCGGCGCTTGTGTTTGTTGCGTCGTGGTTTGCCGTTGTTATCCCTGGCTTCTGATATGCCAGGTTTGCTTGCTGTATTGTTACTACGAGCCAACCAGCTATCTTCGCCCGCGCAAAAGCGGGTCATAAGTGTCGTGAGGGCTGCCATGGATTTTGGTTTCTCTTGGCCGAGGTGCCGGGCGAGCCACTCGTCACGGATGTTATGCTTAAATGCCGCTAAGGCCTCTGCATCCGGACAGTCGACAATTTGGTTCTTCTTAGTTAGGAACCGGGTCCAGAATTTCCTGGCCGATTCCCCTGGCTGCTGAGTTATCTGACTTAAATCGTCAGCATCCGGCGGTCGCACATAAGTGCCTTGGAAATTGTCCAAGAATGCATCTGCCAGGCTCTCCCAGCTTCCGATGGAGTTTGCCGGCAAGCTATTATGCCAATGCCGAGCTGGCCCTTTGAGTTTTAGCGAGAGATACTTGATGGCATGTAAATCATCCCCGCGGGCCATGTGAATGTGGAGGAAGAAGTCTTCTATACATACCGCGGGGTCTGTAGTACCATTATATGATTCAATGTTTATGGGTTTAAACCCTTCTGGGAATTCGTGATCCATTACTTCATCAGTGAAGCAAAGGGGGTGTGCGGCGCCTCTGTGCCGGGCTATATCACGACGCAGTTCATACGAGTCTTGTTTGCTGTATTCGGCCCGGCCGGATTTTCTTTTAGCATATCCGGCGTGACGGTCAACGTCCCGCGTAGGGGCGCGCCCCCGTGATCCGTAGACCGATCTTGCATGTTTTGCTTTGTTTTCCAATAAGTCTCGCCGGTTCCACGTGTTACCCCGGGCCTTGGTATTTTTGTTTGAATGGCGGCGGGGTGCAGGCTGGACTTCACGCTGATATGCCTCTCTGTCTCGGCCACGAGGTGGCCGATCAGCCGCATCATACGCTGGTGATGTAGGTTTCAATGCTTCCTCCTCGAGTTGGGGTAGCAACCTGCGCTTTGGGTAACTCTTGGTTGGTCGCTCGAGTTCGTATTCCTCGGCTGCCAAGACTTCAGTCCATCTATCCGCTAGCAGATCTTGATCAGCTTGAAGCTGTTGTTGCTTTTTCTTCAGGCTGTTTGTTGTGGCTATAAGCCGGCGCTTGAAGTGCTCCTGCTCGACGGGATCCTCAGGCACGATAAATTCTTCGTCGCTGAGGCTCACTTCGTCTTCGGAGAGAGGCATGTAACTGTCATCCTCTGATTCTCTGTTTGCTGCCTGTTCCGGAGGGCTAGCTTGTTCATCCTCCCACTCGAGGTCTGGCTGGAGGGGATTGTCGTCGTCTTCGGCACTATCTGGAGCGTTATTGTCTCTTGTGCTGGTATCGCTGCTTTTGCTATGGCGGGACTTAGAGCAGCGCCGCTGACATCGGTGCTTGGATTGCTTCTTGGAGGGATTATCCTCCATTGTCTTATCGCCATCGCCTTCTTTGGGGGTGTCCACCATGTATATATCATATGATGAGGTGGCAGTCCAGCGCCCTGTGGGCGGTGGTTCTTGTTCGTCTCCTGCATCGTCGTCCATACCGTCGATGTCTTCGGAGCCGAGGTCGAGCGTGTCGGTTAAATCGTCGACAGTGGCTACTAAGTGGGTGGTGGGTGGGGAGCGAATTTCTTCGTCGTCCGCATCCCATTCTAGCCGGACATAGTTCGGCCAAGGGTCTCCTGACAGGGAGAGAGACTTCAACGAGTTTAGCACGTCGCCAAAAGGCGAGTGCTGAAAGATATCCGCGGAGGTGAACTCCATGATCGGTGCCCAATCGGATTCGATGGGCACGGACGCAGGCGGCTCGGAGTCCATGGCCGGGGACGAATCCAAAGGTTCGGGAACACGAGTCTCGTAGGAGGTGAAGTCAGTAGTCGGCTCTATCGCCACTGAGTGTGCGGCCTCCATGGCGGGGTCCATCTACCCGTCCTTAGATGGTGCAATTTGTTCCGGATTGAGGGCCAGAGTGGTTGCAGGTGTGATCTCCCGAACACTGTCCGGCGGCAGAGCTAAATCATGCTCGTCGTGATTGTGCGGCGCACCTGACATGGGCTCGAATCCATCGAAGATCAAGTCTCCGCGGATGTCGGCAGTGTAGTTCAAGTTTCCAAACCTGACCTGATGGCCAGGGGCGTAGCTCTCGATCTGCTCCAGATGGCCAAGCGAGTTGGCCCGCAGTACGAAGCCGCCGAATATGAAGATCTGTCCGGGGAGGAATACCTCACCTTGGATTGCATCGTTGCCGATGATCGAAGGAGCCATCTAGCCTTACGGTGACGGCACAGTGGAACTCTCAATGAAAGCACCAATGTCGGTGTCAAAACCGGCGGATCTCGGGTAGGGGGTCCTGAACTGTGCGTCTAAGGCGGATGGTAACAGGAGGCGGGGGACACAATGTTTACCCAGGTTCGGGCCCTCTCGATGGAGGTAATACCCTACTTCCTGCTTGATTGATCTTGATGATATGAGTATTACAAGAGTTGATCTACCACGAGATCGTAGAGGCTAAACCCTAGAAGCTAGCCTATGGTATGATTGTTGTTGTCCTACGGACTAAACCCTCCAGTTTATATAGACACCGGAGGGGGCTAGGGTTACACAGAGTCGGTTACAAGGGAGGAGATCTACATATCCATATTGCCAAGCTTGCCTTCCATGCCAAGGAGAGTCCCATCCAGACACAGGACGAAGTCTTCAATCTTGTATCTTCATAGTCCAACAGTCCGGCCAAAGGATATAGTCCGGCTGTCCGAGGACCCCTTAATCCAGGACTCCCTCAGCTAGGGTTACACAAAGTCGGTTACAAGGGAGGAGATCTACAAATCCGAATCGCCAAGCTTGCCTTCCACGCAAAGGAGAGTCCCACCCGGACACGGGACGAAGCCTTCAATCTAGTATCTTCATAGTCCAACAGTCCGGCCAAAGTATATAGTCCAGCTGTCCGAGGACCCCCTAATCCAGGACTCCCTCAGTAGCCCCTGAACCAGGCTTCAATGACGATGAGTTTGGCGCGCAGATTGTCTTCGGCATTGCAAGGCGGGTTCCTTCGCCGAATACTCCATAGAAGATTTTGAACACAAGGATTGTGTCCAGCTCTGTAAAACAAATTACACATACCACCATAGAGAGTATAATATTCGACAAATCTAATATGCTGACAACTTTTCATAACGTGACATCCTGCCATGGTCCGGTCATTACGAAATGTTTTACCCAGCCTGCCACTGCACGTGTTGCGAGGCGGTTTTATTGGCACGTCTTGTCGAAGCAGAGATCATGTTCCCCTTATCACGAGATTCTCATCAATAGGGGTGTGGATAACCCAATCGTGCTTGTTAGTATGACTCCTCGATTTTAGGCAAGTTCCAAACGGCCACGCGGAGGACGCTTGATATTCACCCTCTTTATAAAGGGGCCAAGGCCTGTCCTTTTCTTCTCACGCTCGATCCTTCCCTTCCCCCACCTCGAGTTCCAACACCCAAGGCTCAGGCTAAGCGCTTCGGACCTTCAACCATGTCCGGATCCAACCTTCAAGGTCGTTGGACGGCCACCTCTGTCATAGAGGAGGACATCAAGAAGCTAAGGGAAGCCAGGTATCTGACCGCCGAAATCCCGCACAGGCTGCCTGCTCAAGGGCAGGTCATCCCCACTCCCGAACCCAACGAGAGTGTCGTATTTATTTCCCACTTCCTCTGAGGGCTAAGATTTAGTCTTGATCCCTTTGTTAGAGGGCTTATGTTCTATTACAGGCTCGATTTCCATGATCTCGCTCCAGATTCCATCCTTCACATCTCGTCATTTATCGTCGTGTGTGAGGCCTTCCTCTGCATCACCCCACACTTCGGCTTATGGCTCAAGACCTTCAATGTGAAGCCGAAGACGATCGATGGGAGACACGCAGAATGCGGAGGTGCCACGATAAGCAAAGGCGCCGATGCTCTATGGCCAAAGGGTTCCTTCCCGGAGGTGTCCAACTTATGGCAGCGGGAGTGGTTTTACATCACAGCTCCCCGAGGTACAAAGTGGGTGGCTGCCCCCGCCTTCCGCTCGGGCCCTCCACCACAACTGGCGTCATGGGTCAACAAGGGGCTGGACTGGGGGCCAGTTAATGACGTGCTAACATTGCAAAGTCGCATCCGAGATCTCCTCAAGAGGGATGTCAGTCTTGTCAAGGTAATGCAAGTTATGCTAGTTTGTCGGGTCCTGCCATGCCAACGTCGATCTCTCCATATTTGGGAGTTCAACCCGGAAGGACCGCGAACTATTCAGCAATTCTTCGGTGTGACTCTTGAAGAGATGTAAGGATTGTTCTTCGGATAACGAATAAAGTGTCCGGACACCATCGAGGATGCGGGACTCAACTTCAACCGTCTAGATACCCACGTAAGTAATTCTGCGGCCGAACATGCTGTCTTTTTATTTGTCACAACATCATTCTGAAAAAATCGCTCTCGGCCAGGACTGGATAAGAAAGGCGGAGAGGATCAGGTGTTCGGCCCCCCTTCCCGAAGGCTCACCGGATCCTGTACTAGCCAAGATGCTTGAGCACGCACCTTATCAAGTGCCATCAAGGGAAGATAAAGGGAGGAATAAAGAAGCCGAAAGCGGGCTTCACACATTACACATCGAAACCGGGGGAACTAGTGTCTCCGCGAAGGAGGATAATCGGGGAGAAGGATCTAGAATCCCCTGTCCCCAAGGAAGGAAAAGGACCGCCTCTGAAGACTTGGAAACGAAGGTTTCCAAACGAGGGAAGAAACCTTCGCCAGGGGGCCCTGCCCCGGAGGGCGTCCTTACCGCACAACGCCCGCAAGGGGGCCAGCCCTCCACCGAGCTGGAAGTGAACAAGAGTACTTTGCTAAATATATCCTGCTTTATCTTCGAGGACAATAACCGAGACATATATCTTGCAGTCCGACTCGTAGCCCTTCTCGACAGAGTTCGTCTTCGGGGGATCTTCTTCCGGAGATGATGGAGAGCGAAACGCTTCCCCCTGTCTCCCCGCCTCATGGGGCGGACGACCCTGAGGTGTCATCACGGAGGATTTCTCCTGATCCGCCAAGGCCAGAAGGTAATCCTTCTGCCACCCGAAGTCCGGCGTATTTGGCTCCTAAGGAGAGAAACAGAAAGAGTCCGGGACTGTCCGGTGCACAACCGGACGCACTGATGGGTCTTCTGGAGCAAGCAGCTATCTCAGAGGCGCATCGTACTTTAATGTGTATGGTGGGTGAGAGGATTTCACCCGCCAAAAGTGGGTTGCATGAAGCTTTTACGAGCCTGCTAAGAGGCTTTGAGGTACGCAAAGTAATATATATATAATTTGGCGGTACCGCACACGCTAGGTGTGCTCTATACAGATAGTAGCCCCTAAGACTCTGGTTGCTGTCCAGAGGCGGCAAACAGAGGATCATAGTCCCAGGTAATGATCGCGCTGCTTTCATGTGCAGGCGGCTGAGGGTCCGATGGCTGGCTGGACTGCTGAGTTTGCCGAACTGAGGCGGCAGCTTGACGCGGCAGATGCCGACATCGCGCTTGTGAACAAGCGGCTTGACGAGGCATAGGGTATGTATTTTCGGGTGGTCAAGAAATATTAAGAGGATCATGATGCTAGTATCTATAATATGCTGTGACTGCAGATGGAGCTGCCACTGTGGAGACCCTTCGGGCGGAACTTGCCCGAGCCAAGGAACAAGCCAGGAGAAGTGATGCGGCCGCCCTAAAGGCGTCCGAAGAGTTAAGAGCCGAACAGGCTGCTCATCGCCAGAGGGAGGATAAAATAGCCAAGATGGCTGTTGAGATGAAAGATGCCCCCGGCCGATATGAGCTTCTTGAAAAGGAAAGCCAAGCGAAAGCGGCTGACCTGAAGAAAGCCATGGAAGCAGCCAAGGAAACCCGCTCTAAAATCGGAGCGGCGAAGGAGGAGCTCCGTCAAGCCGGAGATATCACGGTTGGGAAGCCCTTTTTGTTGCGGACGAAGTTCGGAGATTCGAAGTATGCCCCTCTGGATCAATTACCGAGTGCTGCAGACGCGCACTTGGACTTGGCAATGAGTGCTGCTGATGCGACTGAGTTTTTCAAAGATCAGAAAGATCATGAAGTGGAAAGATTGTTCTGGTCGCAGTTCAGTGCTCCAACGCGTCCGCTGCTGTTAATGAACAAATAGCCGAGTGGGCCGAGCTCCATTGGTTGTCCGGACTTGCCATGAGGTCTGTCGTGGATCATCTTTGGCCGAAGGGACCAAGGCCGAATAGTTATTTTGGTTTAGTGCAACGATTCCTTGGTGCTGTGCCGCATATCGACGCTGTAAAGAGGTCGGCGTGCGTATAGGGTGCGCGGATGGCTCTTGCCCGTGTTAAGACATACTGGGCAGAGATGGAGGCCACCGCTATTGCAACCCGGGGTTCGGCCGTAGGCCAGGTCTCGGCCGAGCACTATTTTGAAGAAGTCCTAGAAGGCGCTCGTTTAATAGAGGCTCAGTGCTCGAAGAGTATCATGTTCGAGTGACATGTATCCCAATTGTAAAAACAATGCTATTTGGATTATAAAGGCTGTGTTTATACTTTTGCCTGAAAGTATTATGATGCCTCCTGTGCGGTCGTTTATGTATGTATATAACCTGAAAGTTTGCAGTCGTCGGCTTCAGCCCCCACGCATATAATGCGGGGGTGTTCTGAAAAGCGCGTATTCACACTTGATCCAACGTATTGGTCCATTAAGGAGGTGATAGCGCGGCGAACAAGGCAATTGGACTATATAGCTTTAACACTTTCACTTAGCCATAGGAGTTTGACGGTGGGGCTACTATATAGCCCCTGGTACTTCCGCGCTCATCCGAATACGGTGCACATACATACATGACCAGGAAACCGGTCCTTCAATAATGCGGAGGAATCGCGAAGATTCTGCTGAGTCATCAAGTGGTTGACCAGTCTCGCGCTTTATCATGACAGTCAGTTTTCGGCTTTCTCTACTGAGGTGCTCATCCAGATGAACCAGTGCACACTCGCAGTAGTTCTCCCGGTGCCACCTTAGCCGATAGAGCAGAACGTAAGGTAGCAAAACACGGGAGCCGGGCAAACCCAACTATTGACCAAAGACATGATTCGGAGCTGATGCATATAAGGCCAAACTCGCGACGCCGAACACTCCCTAAGGTATTCGGACTTTACAACATATACTGGGCTGAGTAACGCCCTCGATAATGAGCCCTGAATTTCCAGGTACGTGCATTAGTCTGACGTGACAAAATGTCAATAACGCCAGCATCCCTCTCGGTTGTGTTGAGTATCCGGAGGGTGTGAAGCAACAAGAGACAGTAAAAAAGGTTTACGTAGGGTCTTAATCTAAAAAGAAACCTTTGAGCGGGGCCCTGCTGCACGTCTGCGCCTGTGTCTCTGTTGTGCCGTATCCTGGATGGGTGTATCACGATGATCATCTGTAAAAGAGAAAAAACCCAGGTGAAAGTCTTCGTGCGAAAAATTGGTTATTCTTAATGAACCATTAAAATGCAATCTAAATAGGGTCAAGCCAAACCGTATCCCTTTTTACATGCGGGAAGCCCCTAGCACCACCTATGGGGGTATATCCATCGACCCAATCTCAGGTTTATGTGAGCTGTTACAACTAGTGGTACGCCGGACTCGTCTAACCGTGTCCGTGGTCTTGACGACCGATCAATTATTCTGGTTGGAGAGGCCGTTCAGTGTTCGGCTGCTAGAGCCGCCACATATTCCTCCACACGTAAGGAACACTCTGTGTTTCCGCTAATTATGATGATGCCACATGGACCGGGCATCTTAAGCTTAAGATAAGCATAATGCGGTACTGCATTAAAACGAGTGAAGGCCATTCTTCCGAGTAGTGCGTGATAGCCACTTCGGAATGGAGCGATGTCGAAGGTTAATTCTTTGCTTCGGAAGTTGTCAGGAGAACCGAATACAACCTCTAGTACTAGAGAGCCCGTGTAGCGGGCCTCTGGGCCTGGTATTACTCCTTTAAAGGTAGTATTGCTTTGGCTGATTCTTGTCAGGTCTATCCCCATGTTGCGAACGGTGTCCTGATATATCAGATTAAGACTACTGCTGCCGTCCATAAGGACTCGTGTGAGATGGTATCCATCAATTATTGGGTCTAGCACCAAAGCAGCCGATCCTCCGTGCCGGATACAAGTCGGGTGATCCCTGCGATCAAAAGTGATCGGGCACGCCGACCAAGGGTTGAACTTGGGGGTGACGGGCTCCACGGCGTATACGTCTCAGAGTGCGCGTTTGCGCCTCCTCTTCGGTATGTGAGTTGCGTAAATCATGTTCACTGTTTTGACCTCTTGTGGGAATTTTTTCTGTCCCCCAGTGTTCGGCTGGCGAGGCTCATCCTCGTCTTCACTTGGTGTCTCCCTCCCCTTGTGTTCGGCGTTTAGCTTGCCGGCCTGCTTGAAGACCCAGCATTCTCTGTTGGTGTGATTTGCAGGTTTGTCGGAGGTGCCATGAATCTGACATAATCTGTCTAGAATCTTGTTTAGGCTGTACGGTCCGTCTCTGCTGCCTTTAAATGGCTTTTCCCGTTGACCGGGTTGAGAGCCCATGAATTCGGCGTTTACCGCCGTGTTGTCTGGGCTGTCTTCATTGTTTCGATGCTTGCTTTTATTGCGTCGCGGTTTCCTATTGCCATCCCTGACTTCGGATGTGCCTGGGTTGCTGGTGCCGCTACGGGCCAGCCAACTGTCTTCGTCCATGCAAAAGTGGGTCATAAGGCTTGTTAGGGCTGTCATTGTCCTTGGTTTTTCCTGGCCGAGGTGTCTGGCGAGCCATTCGTCCCGGACACTGTGTTTGAAAGCCGCTAAGGCTTCGGCATCCGGGCAGTCGACGATTTGATTCTTCTTCGTGAGAAATCTGTTCCAAAGCTTTCGCGCTGACTGTCCGGGCTGTTGAATTATGTGACTTAAATCGTCTGCATCCAGAGGTCGGACATAGGTCCCTTGAAAATTAGCCCTGAAAGCATCCTCAAGCTCTTCCCAACTTCCAATTGAGTTTTCGGGGAGGCTTTTCAGCCAGTGCCGAGCTGGTCCTTTCAACTTGAGGGGCAGGTATTTGATGGCGTGGAGATCATCTCCGCGAGCCATGTGGATGTGAAGGATAAAGTCCTCAATCCAGACCCCAGGGTCTGTCGTTCCGTCGTATGCCTCTATGTTCACGGGTTTGAATCCCTCTGGAAATTCATGATCCAGCACCTCATCGGTGAAGCATAGGGGGTGCGCGGCACCCCTGTATTTGGATGTGTCATGGCATTCTTCTGACGGTTGTCGTGTTCGGTTTTGATTCCGAGCTGTTATTCGGTCAGTATAGTCGTTTGGGCGGCCATGATTCTGTGCCGGAGCACGCTTCCTAGATCCGTAGATGGACCTAGCCATACCGGCTTTTTTGTGCAGGTCCTCACGTAAATCGTGCGCTGACTTGTATGCGACGTCGTTAGCCGCGCTGTCGCGGCCACGGGGTGGTCGATCTGGCTGATCGGCCGTTTTATTTTTCGGCTGAATGGGCTCTAAAGCCTCGTCGTCGAATTCAGGCAGCAGCTTGCGCTTTGGATAGCTCTTTGTGTGGCGACTGCCACCGTACTTTTCTTCGGTTTCAAGCAGTTTGTTCCATCTGCTGTTGAGCGTATTCTGCGCGGCCTTAAGCCTTTGCTTCTGCTTCTTCAGGCTCCTCACGGTGGCAATAAGCCTTCTATGGAGGTTCTCTAGTTCCAAGTGCCTTTCCGGGACGATGTGTGCATCGTCGTCCGGACTGTTCTCCTCTCCGGAGACAGGTTGATGAGTTTTATCCTCGGCGTCGCCGTGATCGGACAGCGGCTCCGTACTATGTTTGCCGTCCGCTGGCTCATCCTGCTCCATCGCTGGGTCCATGTGGTCGTCATTTCCTTTGGAGTCGACCGGGGTATTATTCATTCTGCGCCGTTATCGCTGTTTTTGCTGAGGCGGGATTTGGAGCGGCGCCTACGTCGTCGCTTTGGTTGCTTCTCGAGGGGATTATCCTTCGCTGCATCCATCCGTTCCTCATCGTTGTTTTCTTTGGGTGTATCCACCATGTATATATCTTATGATGAAGTGGCTGTCCAGCGCTCTATGGGCGGTGGTTCCTGTTCCTCTCCTGCATCGTCGTCCATACCGTCGATGTCTTCGGAGTCGAAATCAAGCATGTCGGTTAAGTCGTCGACAGTGGCTATTATGCGGGTGGTGGGTGGGGGACGAATTTCTTCGTCATCCGCTTCCCACTCGAGCCGGACATAGTTCGGCCAAGGGTCTCCTGACAGGGAGAGAGACTTCAACGAGTTTAGCACGTCGCCAAAAGGCGAGTGCTGAAAGATATCTATGGAGGTGAACTCCATGATCGGTGCCCAATCGGATTCGATGGGCACGGACGCAGGCGGCTCGGAGTCCATGGCCGGGGACGAATCCAACGGTTCGGCAACACGGGTCTCGTAGGAGGTGAAGTCAGTATTCGGCTCTATCGCCACTGAGTGTGCGGCCTCCGTGGCAGGGTCCATCCACCCATCCTCAGATGGCGCAATTTGTTCCGGATTGAGGGCCAGAGTGGTTGCAGGTGTGATCTCCCGAACACTGTCCGATGACAGAGCTAAATCATGCTCGTCGTGATTGTGCGACGCACCTGACATGGGCTCGAATCCGTCGAAGATCAAGTCTCCGCGGATGTCGGCAGTGTAGTTCAAGTTTCCAAACCTGACCTGATGGCCAGGGGCGTAGCTCTCGATCTGCTCCAGGTGGCCAAGCGAGTTGGCCCGCAGTACGAAGCCACCGAATACGAAGATCTGTTCGGGGAGGAAAACCTCACCTTGGATCGCATCGTTACCGATGATCGAAGGAGCCATCTAGCCTTACGGTGACGGCATAGTGGAACTCTCAATGAAAGCACCAATGTCGGTGCCAAAACCGGCGGATCTCGGGTAGGGGGTCCCGAACTGTGTGTCTAAGGTGGATGGTAACAGGAGGTGGGGGAAACAATGTTTACCCAGGTTTGGGCCCTCTCGATGGAGGTAATACCCTACTTCCTGCTTGATTGATCTTGATGATATGAGTATTACAAGAGTTGATCTACCACGAGATCGTAGAGGCTAAACCCTAGAAGCTAGCCTATGGTTATGATTGTTGTTCTCGTCCTACGGACTAAACCCTCCGGTTTATATAGACACTGGAGGGGGCTAGGGTTACACAGAGTCAGTTACAAGGGAGGAGATCTACATATCCGAATCGCCACGCTTGCCTTCCACGCAAAGGAGAGTCCCACCCTGACATGGGACGAGGACTTCAATCTTGTATCTTCATAGTCCAACAGTCCGGCCAAAGTATATAGTCCGGCTGTCCGAGGACCCCCTAATCCAGGACTCCCTCACAGAGTCCGGGGCCAGATCGTGAAAATCTAGCCCATAGTAGAAAATGAGCCCCCGGACGAAGGGGTTCAGTGCGAACCCTAACCCATGGAGGAAGTGGGACACACATACTACCCTCTCGCCAGATATGGGTGTGGGAATAACCTGCCCCTCGGCAGGAAGCCGACAAAGGATTTCCGGGGTCAGATACCTCGCCACGCGGAGCTTCGCAATATCCTCCTCCGTGACAGAAGAGGCCACCCACCGGCCTGAATGGCTGGACCCGGACATGATTGGGGCTGGAGGTGATTGGAACCCGAGGGCTGGAACTCGAGGTGGCTGGGGTTGGGGAAGAAGCAAGCGCAAAAGAGAAAAGACAAGTCTGGGTCCCTATATAAAGGCCCAGAATAGTGAACGTCCCCTCCTGGGTCTCAAAACTTACCTATCCTCAAAGAGTTGTACCCAGGGAACGGTGGGGTTACCCACGCCTACATTATTGAAAATCCCGAGAATAAGGGACACGATCCATGCTTTGACAAGACGTGCTGATAAAATCGCGTCCCGAGACGTGAGGCGAGGGGCTAGCCAACGGCTGGAAATAATAACCGAGCAGGCGTAATGCAATGTCATAAACAATTGTCAGCAGGTCGGACCTATGGAGTATTGTGTTCTCTGCAATTACATACACGGGTCCGGATATACTTACTACATCGGAAGACTATTCCAGAGTTCGGAAGGAGGGAACCCGCCTTGCAATGCCGAAGACAAATCAGCGCGCCGGACTCCTCATCATCGAAGCCATGTTCAGGGGCTACTGAGGGAGTCCTGGACTAAGGGGTCCTCGGGCGTCCGGCCTGTTATTTGTTGGGCTGGACTGATGGGCTGTGAAGACATGAAGGCCGAAGATTGTACCCATGTCCGGATTGGACTCTACTTGGCGTGGAAGGCAAGCTTGGCGAACGACTATGAAGATTCCCTCTTATGTAACCGACTCCATGTAACCCTAGATATCTCCGGTATCTATATAAACCGGAGAGCGTAGTCCGGATAGACATACTCATTACCATATTCACATAGGCTAGACTTCTAGGGTTTAGCCATTACGATCTCGTGGTAGATCAACTCTTGTAACACTCATATTCATCAAGATCAATCAAGCAGGAAGTAGGGTATTACCTCCATAGAGAGGGCCCGAACCTGGGTAAACATCATGTCCCCCGTCTCCTGTTACCATCGATCCTAGACGCACAGTTCGGGACCCCCTACCCGATATCCGCCGGTTTTGACACCGACACAAAGCCTTTTAAGATGGACCTCAATCATTAACCAATCGTTGTTTTAACTTTGACAAGTTCAGGGTCTATGAGATTGACTTGTCAAACATTCGGCGGGTCATACCAGGTTTACCTGGAAGGAGTGGCTTACTTAAAAAAGGCAGGATAACCCGGGGTTTTAGGTGCGTACACCTGGCTTCCAGCCTGGCTTGATAGCCTATTACAAGTGTAGACTCTTCCTTCTTTGCGAAGCAAAGAGTCCCCAAGCAATATTTTGAGCTGTGCTCAGTGGGTGCCTATGTTTGAGTTGTGCTTTTGCAACACTCTCTTTGGCCCCTAAGTAATTTCCCTGGTGGCCTTACGCCGATCAAGAGGTGTAGCTATGGTTCGATCACGACCAAGCCCCCAAGTGATTTCTTTGATGGCCTTACGCCTATCAAGAGGTGTAGCTATGGTTTAAATACGACCAGGCCCCCAAGTGATATTGTGAGCTGTGCTCAAGGGGCACCTATGTTTGAGCTGCGCTTTCGCAACAGACTCTCTTTGGTCCCTTTAATTTTTTCTGAGAACTCAAACTTGCGAGAGATTATTCTTTTGAACCGGAAATTCTTAAACCAGATATTGAGAGCTTCAAAGCTTTGTGGGAGACAGCTTTCCCTTGAGCCGGATTTTAAACCGGAACCCCTCTTTTTAAGCCGGAAATTTTCTGACGGCCTTTAAATTTGCACCAATATAACAGTAGCCTCTGGGACCGGGTTATCTTTCCCTTCAACATCCTGGGGCACTTGAATTTGCTGAAACTGGCAAGACTTGCTGAGTCATATCATCGTAGCCCCCGAGTCTTAAGATGACTCAAGGAGTTGTCTTGAGATGCTCCGTACTTTGACCATAGCAGAAGGTATATATCATTGGTTTGATAACGCGATGTAAATCTACAGAAGGTTGAGGTGACTGCGGTGGGTTATAAATGATCCCGTATGAGCCGTGTCAGCAACTCGGCCAATGGTTCCTTTCCAACTGGCTGTTTGAAGTTAACCAAACTGTAGTGGCAGCGATTTGTGCGCATGTCCATTGCACCATCTAGCGCAGACTGCGGCTGAATGATAATTTGCCTCCAATTTGTTGGAAGAAAACCGGGCTACCCAAGCAGTGACTTTGCTCATACTCAATAAATAGTTCATGCAGACAAGTGCGGCCCGGTGTGTTGATGCAGACCAGGCCGCAAGAGACGGACGACAAAGACGACCACAACATCAGAGGCAGCTCGGACAGATGAGTTGACCGCGGCATTGTAAGCCGGCGCGGACGAGCAAGTTAATTCGCAGGGACGGTCCCGGTGAGTTGAAGTAGTCCGGACCGCAAGGGCGGTGGCTTGCACACATCCATTTACCGGGTAATGAGGCATGGATGAATACCGGGTGCAATGTTGCGAGTACGTGCTCCGTATCCGTGGTATAAACCACATTTGTAGTGACTCATTATCCTGCGTACAAAAAAATACAATAGGGCAGAGTAGTTGTTTGTCGAAGGAAATCAACATGTACTTAACAAAATATGTAAGATAAATATCACCTGATTTTTAGCCGACAGATGATCATTATATGCCGTCCGTAGATAACCAAGAACTTTTGTGTTGATCCTTTCAAGGGCCTTGTCAGAGTTCGCCGTAGTTTGTATAACCTTCACTCCAAGAAATTGGGGCATATTTATCCTCGGGAATGCCTCCTATATCTTCTGATCAATTATATCTTTGTGCAAGTAAAAGCATTTTGACTTTTCCCAGCCGGTTCAACGCTTCTTTCCTTGAGCATTTGGACGGAGCTGACTGCTGGAGCCGACACACACGCAGGCCTGGAGGCGGAGCTTCGCACAAGGTCAGAGAAATACGACGCCTTGCGCCGGGTTGACTCGCGGAAGCCGCTCGGTGGGACGGACGGTGAGTTAAACACCAGGGCAGCTCGAAGTGGATACGACGCGAACTCGCGACGCATTGGAGATCGCAGGCTCGAGCGGCGGGTCAGCGGCCAGTGGCTTGCAGCGTCAGTTGAGGCTGCTCAAGGGCAGTGTGAGGGTGATTCGACGCCCGACGGCGGAACAACGCGTCGGCGGTTTGACCATGGTAGAACCAGCAGTGGAGGAAAGGCACGCTCGCTGGCGGA
Organism: Triticum aestivum; assembly: GCF_018294505.1. NCBI lineage: Eukaryota > Viridiplantae > Streptophyta > Magnoliopsida > Poales > Poaceae > Triticum > Triticum aestivum. Next base: position 40,284,072 of record NC_057808.1, on the reverse strand, counting down.
GGCTCGGAGGCATGGAGGTGGCTCGCGGAGGCACCGACGGTGAGGGGCCGCGGCTCGTAAATACACTGGTAAGATGGAGGCGCCTCGCGGAGGTGAGGCCGTAGAAATGGCCGGCCGTCGGGGAGGCTCTCTGCAGTAGCCGACGTCTCAGGATGAAACTGCATGGGGACGAAGTCGATGACCTGGCAGGGGCGGTTCGGCGCAAGGCCGCGGGGGTGATGGAAACGAGTCAGTGATGGCTATTCAGGGGAGACGAAGCCCAACGACGACTCAGACTGGAGGCGAGCCCTGACGGAGACTCGGACAGGAGGTGATCCGCGACCCGTGGCGGCGAGTTAGGCAGACGGATGACGGTTCAGCAGTTTGTCTGGCCCAAAGTACGGTGAAGGGGAGGCGACTTAGTGATGGTGAGGTGACTTGGTGACGGAGGAGATGGTAGCTCGGACAGCGGGCGCTTGGCGGGTTGATGTGCGGTGGCAGTTCACGGCGTGGCGAAGTGGAGGACAAGCCGGCGGCGGTTTGAATCTGGGGAGCGAGCCAGCAGCGGCCCTCGAACGGCTTTTGACTGGCGGGGCGAGGCAACGGAGGTAGAAACCGGCGACCCATCGCGCAGCTTGCCGAGGCGGCGAAGCGCGCAGCCGGTGGTTTAACGGGACCACAGACGTAGTGACTCGGTGGACCGCAGACCGGCAGGTTGGAGGCGGATGTGCCGTGGAGGCCGGCGTCTCACCGTGAATCAGGTGACTTGATGGTGATGACGATTCACCGAAGCTGCTTGGAGGCCGCATCACCGGGTTAGCTTGGCGCGGTTGTAATTGAGGAGGCATCCAGCCATGCGAGACAGCGGCTGAAGATCCCTGGGTTAGCTTGGCTCGCGGCAGGGGGCGAAGCGATGACGCGACGCAGCTGGCTATCGATCCTCGGCGGCGTATGCGCGTGGCTCGGACGCGGGTCGCAGCCGATTACGGTGGCGGCGAAGGTGAGGCTGGTTTGAAATGGCGTTTGTCCAGGGGAAGCTGTGGCAGTTTGTGGCGCCTTCATGGTCGTAACCCGGCAGGGTAGCAGCAGAGGTAAGCGGTGCAGCGGAGCCAGCAGGTGCAGCCGGTGGCGGGTTGCATCTGCGACGGCGGGGATGCAGCTGGCCCAAGGCTGCGGTGACTTGGAGCAGAGGGCGACTCCAGGCACCGCGACCCGCCGGACGTAGAGTCTGGTTCAAAGATGGTCGTGGGGGAGGTGACTTGAGGCCGGAATCGAGGCCGGGGCGGCTCGTGGCGCGGACTTGATACACGGCGGGCGGCGACTTGACGAGGCCGAACAAGAGGCCGCTCGAAGCCATGGATGCAGAAGTGACGGGTCGGCTTGGAGCAATTTAGAAGTAATCCAGAAACGTTTTGGGGCACGGGGACGATGGATCTTGGAAGCTCGAGGTGGCTTACAACGGTGGTTTGGATTCGACTGAAACAAGGCCAGCTCTTTGAGTGGCGAGTTGTGATCGGGGCCGCCACAGTTTTACTCGCCGACCCCCGCCGTTGCTTCCACGACAGCCGCTCGACGGGCGGAACTGTGCGGGTAGGCACGGGAGGCCAGCACAGTCGGCGACCGCGGCAAAGGGACAGACGGCAAGACCCAGCGGCGGAAGTAGAGGCGCGACCCGGGGCGACGGAGAACCACAGGTGTGCAGCTGTACGGGAGCACGTAGGAGAGTGAGATACCAGGGGCACATAAGGGCGGCCAAGCCCGATGCTGCCGAAGAATGGAGGCGCGGGCTGAACCGGCGTCGAACGGAAAGGCTCGGCGCTTCATGTGTGCAGGCGCTCGAGGCGGTGCGGCTCTGAAGCGGTGGTCGGTTCATAGTGGCGCGCTTGACGGGGCACAAAACGGCGGGTCAACGGATGTAGGCCGGAGTCGCAGGGCAGCTGGGGCAAGAGGAGACACAGCCTGACCGGTTTATCGCGGCAGAGGTGAGGCCGTTAGATTGGAGTGGCGATTTAACGCTGCGGTCGGTCAAGAGGCCCGTGGCCGAGTGGGTCATGGCAATGGCTCGGCGACAAAACTGTTGCAGCTGGGCGATGGCAAATCCGGGTCATGGACAAAAATATCTCCTGAGTTGTGGCCCCCCTTTTCTTGTTATTGATGTCCTTCATCCCGGTTGGGAAGTATCGTACGATGACCAAGCCGGGGTCAAGCCCTTGGTTCCTTTTACCTCAATTCGGTTTCGCTGCAGATCGGATTGAACCGACAACTTAAATTTCATTTAGTAGATACGTACGGGTTGGATCCATGGCGATTTCACAGCCAATACAGATTGGATCAAAACTGTAGAGATCGTCCATGGCGACTCGACAATAATATTTTCTTGATCTCCGCCGACGAGGCTAGTATGCAAATCCTTCCGTACCGGCCCTCGCCGATCCGACGGATTGTAAGCTTCTCGATCCCAAGGAGAGATCCCTCCAAGAACTCAACACCACCGTGCGTCTCGCCCCACGGTGGGCGCCAACTGTCGTGGAATTGTCACGGCAGATGTCCTAGTGTGAGGACTTAGTCATGAGGTCAACGCATCAATGTGGTAGCTTGAGAGGGGTTGAGCGGAATTGAGAGACGCAACACAAGACAAGGGTTTAGACAGCTTCGGGCCCTGGGAAACATCATCCGGTATCAACCCTACATGCTGTTTGAGGCTAGGTCCCATTACGATCATAAGGGAGTCGCCGTAAACCGACTCTCCCAGTTATGTCTAGCCCTAAGATTATTTTCCTCCCCTCTTGGGGTGCCCTGCCCCTCCTTATATAAGTTGAAGGGGCGGGTTACATGTAGAGTCCAACTCGGATTAAGACTGAAACTATTCTGACTTCTCTTCATGGGCTTCTTAACGTCTTGGGCTTCATTACGTCTCAGGCTTCATAACTCCAGGAGACTCTATCTGCCGAGTTATGACGGTCAACCAGTTATCACTGTCTGCCGAGTTATGACTGTCAACCAGTTATCACTGTCTGCCGGTTTATGATGGTCTGTCGGTTTATGATCTGACTTAACACCTGCCGGGTTATCATCTGACTTAACACCTGCCGGGTTATCATCTGACTTAACACCTGCCGGTTTACCACCTGCCGGTTTACCGTCTGTCTTAGCCATCTGCCTTAACTGTCTTCCTTAACTACCTGCCTTAACTGTCTGCCGGTTTACACAGTCCCAGCCGGGTTATAACTCCGGCCGGGTCATACCGCGGGGTATATCCCCGACACAATACATGAGCGTGAGCCATGTATATAGCACTATGGGTGGAATAGAATATAATGATGGGGGTTATGTGCAGAAGAAAAAAAGGAGAAAGTCTCACATCAACGCGGCTAATCAACGGGCTATGGAGATGCCCATGAATTGATGTTAATGTGAGTAGTAGGGATTGCCATGCAATGGATGCACTAGAGCTATAAATGTATGAAAGCTCAACAAAAGAAACTAAGTGGGTGTGCATCCAACTTGCTTGCTCACGAAGACCTAGGGCATTTGAGGAAGCCCATTGTTGGAATATACAAGCCAAGTTCTATAACGAAAAATTCCCACTAGTATATGAAAGTGACAAAACAAGAGACTCTCTATCATAAGGATCATGGTGCTACTTTGAAGCACAAGTATGGAAAAAGATAGTAGCATTGCCCCTTTTTATTTGGGCCTTCCTTTTTTCTTTTGGCCTTTTTTTTGGGGACAATGCTCTATGAATGATGATCATCACACTTCTATTTATTTACAACTCAATGATTACAACTCGATACTAGAACAAAGTATGACTCTATACGAATGCCTCCGGCGGTGTACCCGGAATGAATCAAGAGTGACATGTATGATATAAAATGCATGGTGGCTTTGCCACAAATACAATGTCAACTACATGATCATGCAAGGCAATATGACAATGATGAACGTGTCATGATAAATGGCACGGTGGAAAGTTGCATGGCAATATATCTCGGAATAGCTATGGAAATGCCATAATAGGTAGGTATGGTGGCTGTTTTGAGGAAGATATAAGGAGGTTTATGTGTGATAGAGCGTATCTTATCACGGGGTTTGGATGCACCGGCGAAGTTTGCACCAACTCTCAAGGTGAGAAAGGGCAATGCACGGTACCGAAGAGGCTAGCAATGATGGAAGGGTAAGAGTGCGTATAATCCATGGACTCAACATTAGTCATAGAGAACTCACATACTTATTGCAAAAATCTACAAGTCATCAAAAACCAAGCACTACGCGCATGCTCCTAGGGGGATAGATTGGTAGGAAAAGACCATCGCTCATCCCCGACCGCCACTCATAAGGAGGACAATCAAAGAACACCTCATGTTTCAAATTTGTTACACAACGTTTACCATACGTGCATGCTACAGGATTTGCAAACTTCAACACAAGTATTTCTCAAATTCACAACTACTCAACTAGCACAACTTTAATATCACTACCTCCCTATCTCAAAATAATCATCAAGCATCAAACTTCTCTTAGTATTCAACACACTCATAAGAAAGTTTTTACTAATCTTGAATACCTAGCATATTAGGTCTAATTTCAAAATTAAAGCAAATTACCTTGCTGTTTTGTAGGACTCTCAAAATAATATAAGTGAAGCATGAGAGAACAATAATTTCTATAAAACAAATCCACCACCATGCTCTAAAAGATATAAGTGAAGCACTAGAGCAAAAACTATATATCTCAAAAGATATAAGTGAAGCACATAGAGTATTCTAATAAATTCCGAATCATGTGTGTCTCTCTCAAAAGGTGTGTACAGAAAGGATGATTGTGGTAAACTAAAAAGCAAAGACTCAAATCATACAATACGCTCCAAGCAAAACACATATCATGTGGTGAATAAAAATATAGCTCCAAGTAAAGTTACCGATAGCTGAAGACAAAAGAGGGGAGGCCTTCCGGGACGTCCCCAAGCTTTGGATTTTTGGTGTCCTTAGATTACCTTGGGGTGCCATGGGCATCCACAATCTTAGGCTCTTTCCACTCCTTGTTCCATAATCCATCAAATCTTTACCCAAAACTTGAAAACTTCACAACACAAAATTCAACAGAAAATCTCGTGAGCTCCGTTAGCGAAAGAAAACAAAACACCACTTCAAGGTACTGTATTGAACTCATTATTTATTTATATTGGTGTTAAACCTACTGTATTCCAACTTCTCTATGGTTTATAAACTCTTTTACTAGCAATAGATTCATCAAAATAAGCAAACAACACACGAAAAACAGAATCTGTCAAAAACAGAACAGTCTGTAGTAATCTATAACTAACGCAATCTTCTGGAACTCAGAAAATCTACCAAAATAGGACGACCTAGACAATTTGTTTATTGATCTACTGCAATTGGAATCAGTATTTAATAACGTTCTGGTGATTTTAAACAATTGTTTTCGTGAACATAAAGTTTCTGGAATTTTTAGCAAGATCAAATAACTATAATCAAAGAAGATCCTATAGGTTTAACTTGGCACAAACACTAATTAAAACATAAAAACACATCTAACCAGAGTCTAGATCAAATATTTATTCCTAAACAGAAGAAAAAAGCAAAAAAACTAAAATAAAATTGGGTGGCCTCCCAACAAGCGCTATCGTTTAATGCCCCAAGCTAGGCATAAAAACGAGGATAGATCTAGGTATTTCCATCTTTGGTAGGCATTCCATAAGTGGCTCTCATAATAGATTCATAAGGTAATTTTATTTTATTTCTAGGAAAGTTTTCCATGCCTTTCCTTAACGGAAATTCGAATCTAATATTTCCTTCCTTCATATCAATAATTGCACCAATCGTCCTAAGGAAAGGTCTACCAAGAATAATAGGACATGAAGGATTGCAATCTATATCAAGAACAATGAAATCTACGGGCACATATTTCCTATTTGCAACAATAAGAACATCATTAATTCTTCCCATAGGTTTCTTAATAGTGGAATCCGCAAGATGCAAGTTTAGAGAACAATCATCAAATTCACGGAAACCTAGCAAATCACACAAAGTTTTTGGAATCGTGGAAACACTAGCACCCAAATCACACAAAGCATATCATTCATGGTATTTAATTTTTATTTTAATAGTAGGTTCCCACTCATCATAAAGTTTTCTAGGGATAGAAACTTCCAAACTCAAGTTTTTCTTCATAAGAGTGCATTAAATCATCAACGGTATGTTTGTTAAAAGCTTTATTTTGACTATAAGCATGAGGAGAATTTAGCACGGATTGCAACAAGGAAATACAATCTATTAAAGAGAAATTATCATAATTAAATTCCTTGAAATCCAAAATAGTGGGTTCATTAATATCTAAAGTTTTGACCTCTCCAATCCCACTTTTACCAATTTTTGCATCAAGATCTTAAAACTCCGAATTTTTGGGACGCCTTCTAGGTAAAGGTGACTCATCTCCAGTCCCTTCATTATCAAGATTCATATTGCAAAAAAAGATTTAATAGGGGACACATCAATAACTTTTAGATCTTCATCTTTATTTTCATAGAAACTAGAAGAACACGCTTTCACAAAGCAATCTTTCTTAGCACGCATCCTAGCCATTCTTTCTTTGCACTCATCAATGGAAATTCTCATGGCTTTGAGAGACTCATTGACATCATGCTTAGGTGGAATAGTTCTAAGTTTCAAAGAATCAACATCAAGAGAAATTCTATCCACGTTCCTAGCCAATTCATCAACCTTAAGCAATTTTTCTTCAAGCAAAGCATTGAAATTCTTTTGCGAATTCATAAACTCCTTAACACTAGTCTCAAATTCAGAGGGAATCTTATTAAAATTTCCATAAGAATTGTAATAGGAATTACCATAATTATTAGAGGAATTACTAGGGAACGGCCTAGGATTAAAGTTTCCTCTATACGCGTTGTTACCAAAATTATTCCTACCAACAAAATTCACATCCATAGATTCATTATTATTCTCAATCAAGGTAGACAAAGGCACATCACTAGGATCAGAGGAAACATTCTTATTAGCAAACAATTCATAAGTTCATCCATCTTTCCACTCAAAACATTAATTTCTTCTATCGCATGCACTTTTTTACTTGCAGATCTTTCGGTGTGCCATTGAGAATAATTAACCACAATATTGTCTAGGAGTTTAGTAGCTTCTCCTAAAGTTATTTCCATAAAAGTTCCTCCCGCGGCCGAATCTAAAAGATTTCTAGAAGCAAAATTCAATCCGGCATAATTTTTTTGTATAATCCTCCAAAGATTCAAACCATGTGTAGGGCAATTACGTATCATTAATTTCATCCTCTCCCAACCTTGTGCAACATGTTCATGATCAAGTTGCTTAAAATTCATGATATCGTTTCTAAGAGAGATGATTTTAGCAGGAGGAAAATACTTAGAGATAAAAGCATCTTTGCACTTATTCCATGAATCAATACTATTTTTACGCAAAGACGAAAACCAAGCTTTAGCACGATCTCTAAGCGAAAAAGGAAATAGCTTCAATTTAACAATATCATTGTCCACATCTTTCTTCTTTTGCATATCACACAAATCAACGAAGTTATTTAGATGGGTAGCGGCATCTTCACTAGGAAGGCCGGCGAATTGATCTTTCATGACAAGATTCAACAAAGCAGCATTAATTTTACAAGATTCAACATCGGTAAGAGGAGCAATCGGAGTGCTAAGAAAATCATTGTTGTTGGTATTGGTAAAGTCACACAATTTAGTATTGTCTTGAGCCATCGTGGCAAGCAAGCAATCCAACACACGAGCAAACAAGAAGCAAGCGAAAAAGAGGCGAACGGAAAAGTGAGGGCGAATAAAACGGCAAGGGTGAATTGGGGGAGAGGAAAACGAGAGGCAAATGGAAAATAATGTAATGCGAGGGGTAAGATTTTGTGATGGGTACTTGGTATGTCTTGACTTGTGCGTAGACTCCCCGGCAACGGCACCAGAAATCCTTCTTGCTACCCCTTGAGCACTGCGTTGGTTTTCCCTTGAAGAGGAAAGGGTGATGCAGTAAAGTAGCGTAATTATTTCCCTCAGTTTTTGAGAACGAAGGTATCAATCCAGTAGGAGACCACGCGCGAGTCCCATGCACCTACACAAACAAATAAGAACCTCGCAACCAACATGATAAAGGGGTTGTCAATCCCTTCACGGTCACTTACGAGAGTGAGATCTGATAGATATGATAAGATAATATTTTTGGTACTTTTATGATAAAGAGAAATAAAGATGCAAAGTAAAATAAACGGCAATAGAAATAGCTAAGTGTTGGAAGATTAATATGATGGAAAATAGACCCGGGGGCCATAGGTTTCACTAGTGGCTTCTCTCAAGAGCATAAGTATTACCGTGGGTAAACGAATTTGTCGAGAAATTGATAGAATTGAGCATAGTTATGAGAATATCTAGGTATGATCATGTATATAGGCATCACGTCCGCGACAAGTAGACCGAAACGGTTCTGCATCTACTACTATTACTCCACACATCGACCGCTATCCAGCATGCATCTAGAGTATTAAGTTCATAAGAACAGAGTAATGCTTTAAGTAAGATGACATGATGTAGAGGGATAAACTCATGCAATATGATATAAACCCCATCTTTTTATCCTCGATGGCAACAATACAATACATGCCTTGCTGCCCCTGCTGTCACTTGGAAAGGACACCGCAAGATTGAACCCAAAGCTAAGCACTTCTCCCATTGCAAGAAAGATCAATCTAGTAGGCCAAACCAAACTGATAATTCGAAGGGACTTGCAAAGATAACCAATCATACATAAAAGAATTCAGAGGAGATTCAAATATTGTTCATAGATAATCTTGATCATAAACCTACAATTCATCGGATCTCGACAAACACACTGCAAAAGAAGATTACATCGAATAGATCTCCAAGAAGATCAAGGAGAACTTTGTATTGAGATCCAAAGAGAGAGAAGAAGCCATCTAGCTAATAACTATGGACCCGAAGGTCTGGGGTAAACTACTCACACATCATCGGAGAGGCTATGGTGTTGATGTAGAAGCCCTCCGTGCTCAATGCCCCCTCTGGCGGAGCGCCGGAAAAGGCCCCGAGATGGGATCTCACAGGTACAGAAGGTTGCGGCGGTGGAAATAGGGTTTTGGATACGTATCTGATGGTTTGGGGTATGTGGGTATATATAGGAGGAAGAAGTATGTCGGTAGAGCAACGAGGAGCCCACGAGGGTGGATGGCACGCCTGGGGGAGGTGGGCGCGCCCCCGTACCTCGAGCCTTCCTCGTTGATTGCTTTACGTAGACTCCAAGTCCTATGGATCACGTTTGTTCCGAAAATCACGTTCCCGAAGGTTTCATTCCGTTTGGACTCCGTTTGATATTCTTTTTCTGCAAAACACTAAAATAGGCAAAAAGCAGCAATTTGGGCTGGGCCTCCGATTAATAGGTTAGTCCCAAAAATAATATAAAAGTGTATAATAAAGCCCAATAAACATCCAAAACAAAATATAATATAGCATGGAACAATAAAAAATTATAGATACGTTGGAGACGTATCAGTAACCCAATCCTGGCCGCGCCAAACGCCGGCGAACCTATGTTGCTGAGTGCAGTTCTCGTCTTTGAATGAGAAGAAGAGTGACATAAATTCCCACTGCAAAAACCAGTATACTATGTATCGATGGTCCTTACACCGTGTGAATCCCTATACCCACATTATCAAAAGATAGCGTACGCGGTCTTTATGGCATCCCGAAAGCTAAGGCACTACTTTCAAGAGTGCTCGATCACGGTGGCTTCCGAAGTACCACTCAATGACATCATTAAAAATCGCAACGCCACCGGCTGAATTTGAGATAACATACAAGCCACGCCGAGCTATTAAATCTCAGGTGTTGGCTGACTTCGTCGCAGAATGGACAGAGGCCGAACTCCCTAAAGAGTACAGTACATACTCCAATTGGGTGATGCACTTCGACGGCTCTAAAATGCTAACCGAACTGGGGGCTAGTGTCATTCTGACATCCCCCACGGGGGGACACAGTCCGTTACATGCTCCATATATTATACACAGACTCTAACAATGCAGCCGAATATGAGGCTCTACTCCATGGTCTTCGGATGACCGTCTCTGTGGGCATACAACGCCTCGAGGTGTGCGGGGATTCAAACCTCGCAATATCCCAAATAAACGGAGAATTCGATGCCAAAGATCCGAAGATGGCGGCTTATCGTAATGATGTACTCAAAATATCAGCTCGGTTCAAGGGGCTCGAGTTTCATCATGTGGCTCGAGAGAGTAATCAAGCGCCGGACATCCTTGCTCGCATGGGCGCCAAGCGTGACCCCGTCCCACCTAACACCTTTGTGAAAAGTCTTTTCAAGCCATCCGTGGTGTGGCAGGACGAGAACAGCAACACTAGTCTGGATTCAATCATACCCCCAGTTTCCGAACATAGTGCCGATATTATCGGAGGCTCAGATACCGAAATAACACCATAGGCTCACGAAATTTTGGCTGTCATTGCCCCGTGGACCAAACCTCTCCTCGCCTATCTCACCAGGAAGGAGCTTCCTGAGGATCAGAGTGAGGCCCATCGTATTGTTCGACGTTCTAAAGCCTACAAAGTTCATGAGGGAGAACTTTACAAGAAAAGCACTATCGGAGTCCTCCAAAGATGCATCTCCGAGGATGAAGGACGGAAACTCTTGGCCGAAATACACGCCGGTCTTGGTGGCCATCATGCCGCGGCTCGAGCCCTTGTAAGCAAGGTCTTCCGTACATGTTTCTTCTGGCCCACGGCCCGAGCAGACGCACAGGACCTCGTACAGCGTTGTGTTGGATGCCAGCTTTTTGCCAATCAAAGCCATATGCCGTCTACTGCCCTGCGAACTATCCCCATTACCTGGCCCTTTGCTGTCTGGGTGAGGGAGTCCTGGATTAAGGGGTCCTCGGACGTCCGGACTATGTAACATGGGCCGGACTAATGGGCTATGAAGATACAAGACAGAAGACTCCTTCCCGTGTCCGGATGGGACTCTCCTTTGCGTGGATGGCAAGCTTGGTGTTCGGATATGTAGATTCCTTCCTTTGTAAACCGACTTTGTACAACCCTAGGCCCCTCCGGTGTCTACATAAACCAGAGGGTTTAGTCCGTAGAGGCAATCACAATCATATAGGCTAGACATCTAGGGTTTAGCCATTACGATCTCGTGCTAGATCAACTCTTGTAATCCTCATATTGATCAAGATCAATCAAGCAGGAAGTAGGGTATTACCTCCATCGAGAGGGCTCGAACCTAGCTAAACATCGTGTCCCCCGTCTCCTGTTACGATCGACCATAGACGCACAGTTCGGGACCCCCTACCCGAGATCCACCGGTTTTGACACCGACACTAGGGGCTGGACATGGTCGGACCCCTTAAAGGGGGGAGCCATAAGAAAAAATACCTGCTAGTCATGGTAGACAAATTAACTAAGTGGATAGAAGCCAAACCAGTTAAAACGGCCAAAGTCGGACCAGTGATAGATTTCATATCCGGTGTGGTACACCGTTATGGTGTCCCACACAACATCATTACCGATAACGGCTCTAATTTTACAGCCGACGAGGTAAAAACTTAGTGTGCAAATCTGGGCATTAAACTCGATTAAGCCTCCGTGTATCACCCATACACAAACGGTCAAGTCGAATGGGCCGTACTCTGGGGGCTGCGGACCACACCCAATTGCACGACCGGATACACACCGTTCTTCATGGTGTACGGCGCAGAGGCCGTCTTGCCCTGCGATATCATTCATGACTCACCTCGACTGCGCATGTATGAAGAGAGAGAGGCCGAGCTCGATCGGCAAGATGATTTAGATGGCCTACAGGAGAAGCGCGATGTCACAAAACCTCGTTCGGCATTCTATCAACAACAAGCTCGAAGATACCAAAGCAGAGAAGTGCGGGCCAATACTTATAATGTCGATGAACTCGTTCTACGCTTACCAGAGAAGAAAAAGGGTAAGCTCAAGCCCAAATGGGAGGGTCCCTTCATTATAGATGAAGTTCTTAATAGAGGAGCCTATTTCCTTCGTGATGCATCGGATGATCGCTTAGAGCCGAACCCATGGAAAGCCACCAGACTCCGAAGATTCTACGCCTAAATCCGGACTCATTGTTCATCTTCTTTTTCTCTTTTTTCCTCTTTCCTCTCTTTCAATTTTTATGGATTTTTAGCTCTTGTTCAGATAAACTGCACACTTACGGGGTACACATCCTTAAATGTACATCCCCCCAACACCTGGGGGCTTCTTTTACAGAAGCTTATTATTTTTCGAGCATTAAGCTCACCATATATGTGTGTCCCCTTTTCATATATGCTTTTCTTCGCCATTATATGCACCTTTATGACTTAGGTTTTTGCCAAGCTGGGTTGCCTGGCTCCTGTTCTTATGCCCTACGTTCCCGCTTGTTCGGCTAGGGCATAAAGGGAGCACCTCTGTGATTGTTACAGCCGGGTCATCCGGACGTGAGCTAGCGTTCTTAAGGGAATACTTGGTCGGCGTACTAAAGATGAACTACCCTCGTTGCAATATAAGCCCCCAGATATTAAGTGTACTGCGATCTTTCGAATCATAGTTTAGGTATGCATAACAACGCATGCTGGCCCAGGGAAAGGAACCCTTAACTGAACTATTCTCTCTGGAAGATGTTTCTTACAAATGTAATATAACATAACTCCCCGAATACAACTTGTCTGTTCAAGCAACTATGACCGGATTGCCTGGTTTCCGAACATACTTCGGTGTTTACCACCAGTACAGTATTCAGAAACACTCCAAAACTTTGGATTTCAGAGGTTAAAGCGGAAGGTCTGCCATGACAATCGTTTTATAATTCGGCTGGAGATACGTTTATCGACAAAAGTACATTACTACTTGGACTGGAAAACTTCCTCCTCCTCTGGACCATCTAATAAGTTGTCTAGCTTACAATCCTGTTGCGAAAACTTGGCGGCTATCTTTACTTGGTCATATACCAAGCTAACAGGAATTTCCTGTCCATCTTGTCACCGAGGCCTGACCTGGGCCATATGATTCGGATCAAGTCCGGTGTACCGTGTTTTCACCATGACCCAGGCCTCTCGCGCGCCTTCTCGGCAGGCTGATATCTTCCATAGTCCAAAGTGGCGACGGGCTCCCTTGAATAAATTTATGAGCTCCTCCATACTTCCTGGAGGAGAATCGGCTGGCCATAGAGCCTTAGCAAGGTTCCTCATTGCCTTCCGGGCTCGCTCATGCAGTTTGGATAGCTCTTGTAGTAGATCTCCTTGAAATGCGGACACCTCTCCTTCGGGCCGCCCAGTCAGCACACCTACAGACATAAACTTTTTAAAATTCGCCTTAGCGAACTGTACGAAAGTAAGCTAAATGGCATACTGAATATGCCGCCTCTCAGCCCCTTGTTCTCCTTCAAGGCGTCAGCCAGTTGGGCTCGCACGTCTTTCAGCTCTTCGCCTAGCCGGGTGTTGGAATCCTATAGCTTATTCTTTTCATCCCTGGTCCGTGTCAGTACACGTTGACCAGCGGCCTCTTGCCTTTCGGCATGTTGTTTGTCTGCCTGTGCGGCCTTCAGTTTCTCTTCCAGCTGATCCGATGATCCTGCCATCGTAAATACAACAATGTTTATTTGCATAAACATTACTGGCACATGATTATATTTTTCGGACAGAAAAAGACATTACCAGTCGGTGCCTCCTTGGCCTTCTCCAGTTCGGCTGTAACAACAGTTAGCTGGGTCCGACACTTTTCTAGCTCCTGAGACAGCACGTTGTTCCTCTCCGTGAGTACCTGATTATACAACGATCCTTAAATCAGTTGCTTCAACTATTTCAAGTCTCGTGGGCTACTGGTATATGATTATTAAATCTACAACAATACATCCTTACCCGCATATCCTTCGAAAGCTGGTAAGTGGCTCCAGCAAGCTCATCCTGAGCAGCTCGGATGTATGCATCCACTAAGCTGAAGTCATTGAATGCCTCTTCAGTAAAGTTGGGGTCGCGCATAGCGGCCCTCCGGCGCCGATGGTTCATTGCACTCTCCACTTTGGAGTTCGTGACGGATACATTATTCGAATCCTCGGAAGGAGGAAAATCCGGCATTACACCCGTATCGACTCTAGCCCTGGAGACAGGGTCTGGGGTCGGATTGGTGGAGGCGTGTCCGGTAAGGTCTCCGGACAAAGTACGACGAACGCTCTTCCTGAAATAAAGCCCAGCGGGAAATGTCACAATTCGATATGACTGTAGTGGGGGCACATTAAAAATCATACCTCTTCGATGAAGGCGCGGAGGCGTCACCGTCCCCCTTTCTCTTCAAAGACCTGCCCTGCGCAGGCTCTGCCCTCTTCAAGGACACCTTTGATACGGCGTGGTGAGACGATCGCCGCCCCTTTGGAGCACGAGACAGTGCGGTGGGTGAGGGGCAATGGTAAAACTCTTTCGGAGGAGACGTCTCCCGGGTAATTACATGGGAGGAGGGGAGGAGGCTGGAGTAATCGACTATAATGGCCACTTCTGTACCGTCGTAGCTCACCTGGTAGAAGACCCCCTCCTTGAGCTCTATGAATATGTTCGGATCCTCTTCAAATCCGGGATCAAGGTCCCGAATATGGTCTTCCGGCTGCGGAGCGTTGCTATAGATCCCCGCGGCAACCTTCCTCCATTCCTATTAAAAATGGTCGGGTTAACTTCAACCAAGTATGACTCAGGGAGAGAATTGAGTAAGGTTAGACAGTGAAACCTCACCCAGCTAGAAGGGTTGTACATGGAAAAGCCCTCTTGGTACTTAAGGCGAGTGAACTCTTCTTTCTCCCCTTTATAAAGATCAGCCAACATGCTGGCCAAGGCGGCAAGGGTGTCCGGAACATTTCGTCCGCAGCGCGATGCGTCATCTTCCCCATTGTAGTGCCACATGGGGAGTCCTCTAGATTGGATTTGCTGAACACCTCGCGCTATTGAAATCGCCGTTACCTCGATTATTGATAGTCTGGTCTGGGAGAGTGTCTTTATCTTGCCCATTAACTGTTTGACCTCCGCACTCTCTTCCTCCTCGAGGCTCCGAGGGTCCCAGCTGTGGCGTTTCTTTAATGGAGCGCTAGAAAATTTGGGAATGCCCCGTCTGGTTGGGTCCAGGAGAACAACATCTTTGATATAAAACCACTCCGAGGGCCACTCTTCGGGCGCCTTCTTCAGAGTACCAGACAGGTATCCTGTCCCGGCTATGCGCCATACTTCGGCGCTGCCCAGCTCGAATATGGATCCCTTTTGGGAGCGAGGGACGAGGCATAAAAGCTTCCTCCATAGCTCAAAATGGGCCTCACAGCCCAGGAATAGCTCGCAAAGAGCGACAAAGCCCGCGATATGAAGAATGGAGCCTGACGTAAGATTGTGCACTTGGAGGCCATAGTACTCCAGGTGGCCTTGGAGGAAAGGGTGGATTGGAAATCCAACGCCTCTTAACAGGAAGGAAACGAAGCACACTCGCTCACCCCCGGTAGGATTGGGGAAACTCTCCGCCAGGGCTCCTACAAAAAAAAGACACATCCGTGACATTTTGGGCCGAACGAATTTTTTTCTGTCATACATATGACACTTCTATGACGATAATTGTGACAAAAGCCGGTATCATCATAGATGTGGTGGGCTCCTACTTCTATGACAAAAAATCATGACAGAAAATGGGCTTTTCGTCCTGGGCGGGCCGGAGACGCAGCTGCATGACATTCTTTGGGTCGTCCATGACGGAAAAAACCTTGGTAGAAGCGAGGGCGAGGAAAATTTCGGGGAGTTCCCGGTTACGGTGGGAGGTCGGGGGCCGAGCGATGCGCGTTTCTTTCGTACACGTACGCGCATGTGTGCGAGGCGTTGGCTCTAACTGAACCCGAGCGAGGCGTTGGGCTCTAACTGACCCCGAGCGATTGCACTGCAGGCTACGCATTACTGAACCCGAGCGATCGATCGATGACTGTTAACTGAACCCGATCGAGCGATTCCTTCGCTACTGCTGCTAACTGAAGCCGATCGATGCTGCCTCTGGATGAACAGTGAGCGTTGCTGGGGGGGTTTGGATGAATAGTTCCCGGTGGGGGTGGATGAAGAGGACCCCGTGGTGTTGCCTCTGGATGAACAGGACCCCAATCGATCGAGCCGGTTGGGGCTGAATGAACAGAACCCCGTGGAGGGCAGGATGAGCAGGACCACCCCGTGGACGGCAGAATGAACAGTAGACGGTGGAGGGCTGGATGAACAGTAGCCCGTGGAGGGGTGGTTGAACAGGTGCCCGTGGAGAGGGCTGGTTGAACAGTAGCCGATGGAGTAGCGCGTGGTGGAGGCTGGATGAACAGGAGCCCGTGGATGAACAGTCGCAGGTGGAGTCTGGAGGAGGTCCACGGTGGATGAACAGTAGCCCGTGGAGGCTGGAGGGGGTCGACGGTGGAGATGAATAGTATCCCGTGGAGTCCCGTTTTGCGGTACGCCACACCCCTCCCAATGAACAGGACCCCCGTTTCGACCGTAGCGCTCCAACACAAGCCGTTTCCTCTGTTTTGCGGTACGCCACACCCCTCTCGATCAACAGGACCCCGTTTCGATCGTAGGAGGTCCGTTTCCTCCGTTTTGCGGTACGCCAGACCCCTCCCGATGAACAGGATCCCGTTTCAAACGTGGCCGGTCGAACGCAAGGCCGTTTCCTCCGTTCTGCGGTACGCCAGGCCTTGTTTCCATCAGCTGTTCCATCCAAGCCCTCCCGATGAACACGACGACGCATTCCGTTCTGACCCAGCCGGTTGGCTCCCACGCGTTCCGTTGCCTCCCCATGAACATGACGCATTCCGTTGCGTCCCCATCAACACGACGACGACGCTGTTTCTCCGTTCTGACCCAGCCATGTACACGAGCCCTGGCCGTACGTATGCGCGAGTAGGCGTTTGAGACCCCGCCTGTATGTACACATACGTGGCTGTATTTTCTTTCTTCCACCCTGGCCGCTGTACGTACGTGTACATGCTACGTGCGCGCCTCTACTACGACACGTATGCGCCTCTACTACGACACGTGCGCGCCTCTACATCCACCAGTATATATGTACGTACACGTTCGCGACCAGAATGACAACGCTACGTACGTTTTGACCAGGTGGGTCCCGACTGTCAGGCACTTCCTTGCTTGCGAAGATGTAGCTGGTTGGTCCCAGCAGTCAGGAGGGCGAATCTTTTTTTTGCCTGGACGCACTTCCTTGCGTGCGAAGATGTAGCTGGTGGGTCCCAACAGTCAGGGGGAAACGTTTTTTTCGCGAAATACAGTGGCCCGTCCGGTGGGTCCCAGCTATCAGGTGGAGGAATCATTATTTTCCGTGTAATAAGGAGGCACTTCCTTGCTGCGGCCGTGGACCCAGCTGTCAGCCTCAACACGTACAGTCCATGTTCGATGGAAGTCGTTCCTTGACCACGTTGACCACGTCGCGCCGAGAGCACCAGGGCGGTGGATGACGGCGAGGCCTAGGAAGGGGACGACGGGGAGCGGGGAAGACGCGACAGTGGAAGCCCGCGCGGAGAGGAGTACGAGGGTTCACCAGTTCGGCTGCGGTGTGAGGCTGCCGTCGCCGCAGGGCCTGGCCAGCGGTGGGAATAGTAGGGGGCGGTGAGGCCTCTGCGGCAGCACAGCCGGCCACGGGAGGCAGGAGCATGCGGCACGACCGGCGGTGCTTTGCGCGGCTGGAGCAAGAAGACCAGAGGTTGAAGAAGCACTACGGCCGTTGGATGGACATCGTACGGTCACTGGAGCTAGAATCGTTCATATTGACTAAAGTTGACAAAGGCCCCCATCCCAGTCAACTTAGTAGGCCCACAAGTCAGCCTCCCACCATGGTGGGTCCCAGCTAGCAAGGGGAGTATTCATTTTTTTTGTGCGTAATAAGGAGGCACTTCCTTGCGTGCGAAGATATAGCTGGTGGGTCCGAGCTGTCAGCGGCGGTAGCGTTTTTTTCACGAAATACAGAGGCCCTTTCGGTGGGTCCCTGATGTTAGATGGAGGAATCATTATTTTGCGCGTAATAAGGAGGCATTTCCTTGCGTGCGGCCGTGGACCCAGCTGTCGGCCTCTCCACGTACAGTGCACCTCAGATGCATGTCGGTCATTGACCACGTAGACCAGGCCGCGCCGAGAGCACCAAGGCGGTGGACGACGGCGAGGCCTAGGAAGGGAACGACACGGAGGTAGGGAAGACTCGGCAGTTGTTTCCCATGCGGAGGGGAGTACGACTGTACGAGGGTTTACTTGTTCGTCTGCCGTCGCCGGAGAATAACAGCAGGTGTGGGTGAGTAGAGGGATGGCTAGACCAGCGATGGGAGTACGGTGGGGCGGTGAGGCCTGCGCGGCAGCACAGCCGGCCGCGGGGAGGAGGGAGCAGGCAGTCCCACCGGCGCTTGTTGGAGCGGCTGGAGCAGGAAGAGCAGAGATTGAAGAAGCACGACGGCCGTTCGATGGACATCCAACAGTCACTGCTTGTGCGTCAACCTTTTTATAGGAAAGCCTCAAATCTGTGGAAAATAGCATACAGCCCATCTGCCATTATTTGTAATAATTTACAGCCCATTTGCTAATTCTTAAGGTTTTTTTGGAGCCCATATTCTTTTTGTTAGCATTACAGCCCATATTGTGGCCACGGTTAAAAAATTATACGAAATTTTGCATATTTCGGTGCGGTCCGAACTGTTTTTAATCCCAAAATTTCGACTCACATTGAAACCGATTTAAAACATAAATGTATATCAATATAAAATCCAACAATTTCTCCACGCATAAAAATTAATGTAATTTAAAATGTCGAAATGAAAAAACGATATTTGAAACTAATTGCCGGTTTGATGTGTTTTAAAAATGTACAGCACATTTCTCATTACTGATAGGCCATTTTTCTCGGCCAGCCGAATGAAGATCTCCTCGTCTTGAAAGATTTGCAGCCCAACAGGCCTGACAAAGCGACTTACTTGGCAAATCACAAAAAACTGGACTGTGCCCGTGGACCCAGCTGTCAGCCTCTCCACGTACAGTACTCTTCCGATGGAAGTCGGTCGTTGACCACATTGACCATGCTGCGCCGAGAGCACCAAGGCGGTGGACGACGGCGAGGCCTAGGAAGGGGACGACGCGAAGCCGGGGAAGATGCGGCAGTGGATGCCCACGCGGAGAGGAGTACGAGGGTTCACTGGTTCGGCTGCGGCGTGAGGCTGCCGTCGCCGCAGAATAACAGGGGGTGTGGGTGAGTAGAGGGATACCCTGGGCCAGCGATGGGAGTAGTAGGGGGCGGTGAGGCCTCCGCGGCATCACAACCGGCCACGAGAGGCAGGAGCATGCGACACGACCGGCGCTGCTTTGGGCGGCTGGAGCAAGAAGACCAAAGGTTGAAGAAGCACTATGGCCGTTGGATGGACATCGTACGGTCACTGGAGCTAGAATCGTTCATATTGACTAAGTTGACAAAGCCCTCCGTCCTCGGCAACTTAGTAGGCCCACAAGTCAGCCACCCACTATGGTGGGTCCAAGCTAGCAGGGGGTATTCATTTTTTGGTGCGTAATAAGGAGGCACTTCCTTGCATGCGAAGATATAGCTGGTGGGTCTGACCTGTCAGTGGGGGGAACGTTTTTTTCGCGAAATACAGAAGCCCTTCCCACGTACAGTGCACGTATAGTGCGTAATAAGGAGGAACTTTCCTTGCGTGCGACCATGGACCTCGTGGGTCCCAGCCGTCAGGCTCTCCACGTACAGTCCTCTTCCGATGACTCTCATATGTTGACCACGCTGCGCCGAGCGCACCGAGGCGGTGGACGACGGCGAGGCCCCAGATTGGAACGACCTGGAGATGGGGAAGACGCGGCAGTGGAGTCGCAGACGCAGAGGAGAGGGAAACTTGACTGGTTCGGGTGCGGGGTGGGCCTACACTCGGCAGAGAATAACAGGAGGTGCGGAGTGGAGGGATGGCCTGGCCGTCGGCGGGGTAGCGTTTCGCTGAGGAGCGCAAAACAACGCCGCTGGACGCCGAAGGCTGGAGCAGGCGGTTCTGGTAGCGCTGGGGGAAGAAGACGAGAGATTGAAGAAGAATGCCGGCCGTTGGATGTAAATCCAACGCCTTCTTAGGCTTCGACCTGCTGGCCCACATGTCAGCCAGTCCATTTGTTTTTTAGTCCATTTGGTGGGCTGGGTGAAACAATGATGTAGCATCTATGCAGCCCGTTTAAATCCCATTTGCATTTTTCTCGAAATCCGCGGACTTGCTGGGCTGGGTGAAAATATCATGTTGGGCTAGACGGAGAAATGTTATAAAAACATAAACACATGATTGCACGTCAGTAAAATCTTTGCAAGCTTATGTACGCAATCACTAGGAGTTAACTTGCCAAGTTATATATAAACAATTATTATTATTATTTTGTAAGAACTTTCAACTTACGAAATAAAATATCATTTTAATTTGATGAGTTAATAGTACATGGGGTATTATTATTTTTTAGGCTAGACGTGGGACAGTTGAGTTGGTTCTAGGGGAAAGTACTGGGAGAAAACTCAGTTTACATCGAAAAAGAAAGTGGGAGAAAATTCAGAGACCTGCTGGGTCCACCTGAGGAGGGGAATATGTTGGGAGGAAGGAGATTCAAAGCACGGCAGCCGAGTGAACTAGTTTTATTTTTACGGACAAGTGAACTAGTTTACATACATAAGCAAATAGCCACTAAAAAAAGCAATCAGGTTAATCGGTTCTTAAAAGAAATATTTTGGACAAAACATATAATTACAACACATAGGCTAATGCATGAAACACTCAGATGATAAAGGTGCTTATAAACAGATAAAGTACAACATCTAGACCTTCCTGGCACGCTTGATCATGACGCTGCGGCTGTCCGTGTACTCGTCGGTTACGGGAAGCAGACACGCCCTCATGTCCAAGATCTGCATGTACATGTCGTAGCATGCGTATGCGTCCTTGGCCGCGTAGGTTATGTAGGCTAGATTCAGAGGTACCTCCCACGTGTTTAGGTCGTCTTCTTTCATGTTGGCGTATCAGGGGTCGATGATGGTCTCAGCGAGGTCAACCACGGAGTCCTTTTCCTGCCCGTTGCTGATGATCTTGTATTGCTTCTGGATGTCGACAAGCTTGTTGCACCAGATGGCCGAATCATCGCGTTCTTCCTTCTCTGCACCACAGCGAATGTGTAGTCGGCGCTGCTGATGAAACGGGTGAATGCTCCAGAACCTGGTGCAGCAATTGGACTGAGGTGAGGCAGAGCTTCACCGAGTCCGTATCATTGGTGTACATCACATTCAACTTGGTGCAGCCATAGGACTAAACGGCGAACTCAAAGGGGAACTCCTTGCTGAAGTCCATATCCAGTAGGCTCACCCCTTGGATCGCCCTTGGAGTCTCTTCGAGTGAACGAGTGTGTAGGCGGCGGCGGCAGTTCGTTTTTTAGCTCTTGGGGAACTGGATTCAACAGTAAGCCGAGTGTGTACAGGCGACAACAGTTACTACCCCTCCCTCGTCCGCTGCACGCCCGGCAGAAGATGCACCCTCAGCCACACATCGGTTCACAAGCGGGTCTGTATTGGTACTGAAATAACAGGAGTTAGTGGTCACTTTACTTAAATTTAATTAGCTTTAATAGAAATTTATACTTAAAACAAGTAATGCATTCGCTCGTTCTATCATTGCCACAGGATCAACATGCACAACAATTAGAATTATTATTCTCAGGACGCTCACGATCAGCACATTTGTCGCACTTTCACAAAGATAATACTACCAAGTTTGAACTATTTGTTATGGTTGTTGTCCTCTGCATCATCATGCCGTGTTTCCCAGCTTGCAAGATTCAGAACCAACAAATAAGATCCAAATAATAAGTACAACAAAGATGCCTACACATCTCATTGATTCCCAGCTTGCAAGATTCAGAACCAACAATTAAGATCCAAATAATAAGTACAACAAAGATGCCTACACATCTCATTGATTCCCAGCTTGCAAGATTCAGAACCAACAAATAAGATTCAAATAATATGTACAACAAAGATGCCTACACATCTCACTGATTCCCAGCTTGCAAGATTCAGAACCAACCCATTAGAGCCTTTTGATAAAGTGAATATCGGGATTAAATCCATCTTGGCTAGCCATGTCATACAATCGAAGAACTTGGCAAGTGCTCTTGACCGTCACAACATCTGTAGTTGAGTATTCCTGTTTGCACAACGCATATAATAAAGAGCATGATTACTATAATACTGGCACTAATGGAAGTCAACCTGCAGCTCCACCCGATGATTCAATTCATGCCACTTTTTCTGCAGTTCACCTGAAATGAAGCAAAGATTGCATCATTCAGCTACGGCTCATCTTGCAAAGGCTAATAAAATGTTGCACGAGATTACCAGCAGAATTTGACGGAGATTTTGGAAACTCCAATCACCATTTTGTGCAGTTCCACCAAAATTGAGAGATGTTGCCCATGTAACACTTTAGTTGAACTGCACAAGACACTCATTCCAAAAAAGTGTTTTGTGCAGTTCACCAAAAGGTCACAATAGCAACAAGGTGAAATGGATATCCCTATCTGCACAAAAAGATAGAAAGTAAACAGTTGCTGGTCAATAAGAATATACGAAACATATACAAAATGAAAAGAAGCATCTTAATTATGTTCATGGCAATCACGCAAGGACAGTTGAAATTTTAAAACGTCAGCAATGCTTCATGTTACCAGAAGCATTATGATCAACAATGAGATTCCTCAAATATGGGATTACTTTAATGGTGGCATTGCTTGTTTACCAGACACGGTAAATCAACAGCAGCTAAAGAGTTGGTTTAAGGGCATGGGACCGTGGGGACACCAGGACACTCAGCAGCGTAAAGGAGCAACTTACTTATCATACTGGGGAAAACAGCAGGAGTGCCATTTGTAACACAGTTTAATTGCATCTTATCACTGGAGGCATTAGATTAACAATAACACTGGTTAGACATGTCCCTAAGGTAACAGTGTGATCGCTTCATTTTACATGCGCCCTTACATTAACAACAGCAAAAGGTTGGTATAAGGACATGCGACAGTGGACGCATCGGCACAATGTACCTACAAGGAGGCATAAAGTGGTGATGCCGAGTTTGTTCATGCTATGTGAGGGCAGCAAACCTAATCCTGGAGACCTTTTACTATGTGAGGGCAACAAATCTAATCCTGGAGACCTTTTACTATGTGAGGGCAGAAAATCTAATCCTGGAGACCTTTTACTATGCGAGGGCAGCAAATCTAATCCTGGAGACCTTTTACTATGTGAGGGCAGCAAATCTAATCCTGAGACCTTTTACTATGTGAGGGCAGCAAATCTAATCCTGAGACCTTTTACTATGTGAGGGCAGCAAATCTAATCCTGGAGACCTTTTACTATGTGATGGCAGCAAATCTAATCCTGCACATACTCTGTTGACTTGTCCACCAGCCGCCACTTTCTATCCTTTTTTCAACTAATAATAGATCTGTTCCTTATCCAGTTTGTACTGCGTTTTCCCATTATTTCCCTTTTCAACCAAGAGACCGGTTGGGTATCCGGTCTCTACTCCTTTCACCATATTATTTCCTCTTTGAATCAAGTCCTAGATTCATTCTACAACTTTCCCCCTTTCTTCGTTGTTTGAACAAAGCCCTAGATTCGAATGCATGAAGTAGCTTTACCTCTAATAATACTAAAAATTTAGGTGGCTTTGGAAGAGCTGATGGGAGTAGAAAAAGATGCACATGCAGACACGTGGGGAGCTGGGGTAGTAGAGCAAGGCCGCTGTCGAAGAACTTATACCTGAGGGTCGCCGGGATGTCGGCGGCGGCAGGTCGGATCTGCGGACAATACGGCAGGGAGGAAGAAGGGTCGGAGGACCTCCCGAGCCAGCGCTGTGTCGGAGAGAACGGCACGGGCAGAGGATCGGGCCCCTCCGGCAGCTGTGGGATTCCTCCCTCGGCAGCGATGACCACGTGAACGATGCACCTTTTAGTCATCTACACACACAGGCCGAAGGGATCCGGCCCAATCTGTGACCAGCGGTGAGCAGAGAGAAAATTTCGCTACCGCTGTCTTGTTTATATCTGGAGAGGATGAGAGAATGAAGAGAGCAACCCTAGTAAAGCAAGCGCTCAGGCCCCTGCGTCCATATATAGTGGAGTGATTATCTTTTTTCTCTCCACAACAAGCGTTTCAATTTGTGTACGTGTCATTAAAGAAAAGAAACTCTCTATTTAAGGTGACTACTGTATGACTCCTACTTACTACTAGTAGTACTACAGTATTGTTCACTTGTGCTCCCCGCCCCTCCATTCATTGAACAACCCCACGGGTGAATAAACATACAGTAAGTACTGTATTTATATTGAACGAACAAGCTCGAACTATTTTCGCGTAGTTAAAAGTTGAGGGCGGGGCTTTTCCCGGGCAGTACGCGCGCCAGTTTTCGGGTAGGCGGTTTGACAGGGAGGCGAGGAGGGTGAGTGAGTGGGGCTGTGCGATTTGACGGTGCGTTACTACTGGAAAGACTTGTGATATGACCACTCACTATAGTCATGAATTACTGGCGCTCCGACCGGGGTGATGCCCCCCTTCCGTTCCGCACTCTAATCTGGTGCATGACACGTCGACCCGGATGCTGGCTCTCCCGCATGTCGGAGTAGTAGTAAGGAGCAAAGAATGATGCGGTATATACTAGTACTATACTAGAGTACTACTCAGGTCGGAGGAGTGTGAACCATGGCAGCCCAGTGAACCAGCAGTGCGAACCACGGTAGCCCAGTGAACCAGCAGTAGAAAACAATGTGGTGATATGGCCATAAAAAACAATGTGCTACGGTCCACACTGTAGCATGTACAGTAACACTCCTCTTTGTTTGGATCCCTGAGTTAGAGCTAGTTTGGGTTGAAATAGCCTCAAATTATCGAAACAAGAGGGGTTAGTTTGAGCTAGCTTGCTCTAACCCAGCTAAAAAACTAGCCCAGTGGAGAGGTTCTAATTGGGTTAGTTATCCTCGGGCCCACTAAAAGAGAACTAAAAAAATCTCCCCTGCCCGCACCAGATCGCTCTCCCCCCTCTCGCACAACTCCTCTCTGTTCCCCATAGGGCCGCTCGCCCTCTCTCTTCTCCGACCGCCCTCTCCTTCCGGCCTCCGCCGCCCTACTCCGGCCGCCCTCTCCCTCCGGCCTTCGAAGGTCGCCCAGCTCCCCCTTCACCAGTCGTTTTTCTCCCTCTGTCGTGCGCGGCGGCGGCGCATCTACCAGGGAGGCGCGAGAGGGGTGAGTTTGTTCGTTCCTTCTCTCTCTCACGACCATATCATTGATCTTGCTTGCTCTAGCGCTAATTCTGATTTGGAAAAGTAGATCCTGATCAAACTTGGTATAGATTTGTGGTGCACGCATGGAATTGTTTGATGATGCTTGAGGAGGTAATAAATCTTTCTAGAGGCCCAAAGATTCAGTTCACCTTTCTAGGTATTTCAATTTCAGGCTTGCATTATTTCTAGAGGCCCAAAGATTCAGTTCACCTTTCTAGGTATTTCAGTTCCAGGCTTGCATTATTTCTAGAGGCCCAAAGATTCAGTTCACCTTTCTAGGTATTTCACTTTTAGGCTTGCATTATTTCTAGAGGCCCAAAGATTCAGTTCACCTTTCTAGGTATTTCAGTTTCAGGCTTGCATTATTTCTATAGGCCCAAAGATTCAGTTCACTTTCTAGGTATTTTAGTTACATGCTTGCATTATTTCTAGAGGCCCAACGATTAGGTTCCCAGTCGGCGGCCAGCGGCCCTGCTACCCATGCCGGTGTCGACCTCAACTCGCAAGGGCCTGTGTTGGAGGGGTTCCCGGGGCTTGGGCTCTACAGAGCCTTCCTCTAGAGCGACGATGGCGAGCTCCTCCCTTGGTGCGTGAGGGGCTCCGGGCACCCTCCCTATCATGAATGACATCCATGATGAGTTAGCTCATTCTTTGTTTCATGAAGTGTTTTTTTATTTTGTGAAGCTTGATTGACGACTTGTATGTTTAAGTGGGATATCTCATTTGTATGTACAAAGTAAAAATTATCATGTTTTGCATGCTTGATTTGTATAGATGGTTCGTTTATTTCAATTGTGAGCGGGACGAGGCCACAGAAGAGCCAGCCACACCAAGAGGGTGCTTGGATCCAAGGGACTTATTTTAGTCTGACTAAAAATAGTCTCTTTAAGAGGCTAAAGTTCCAAGCACCCCTGACTAAAGAGGGGCTAAAACTAGTCTTGAGACTAATTTTTTTTGTCAGGGGTACCCCTACTAAAATGTGGATTAGTCCTCTCTCTCCTCATTTAACTCCTCTTCTTTAACACAGGCGAGTTCTGGATTGGAGGGTTTGGAGGATAATAAATGCTCATTAACTTGATTTTAGTCCCTTTAGTATTTGGATCCAAGCATGGGTGAGGCTAGCAAGTTTTAGTCCCACTACTTTTAGTCATGGAACTAAAACGTATCCAAGCACCATCCAAATCCGGCAGGAAATAGGGTCCAAAGTAGTCAAATGATTGAGATAGAGCATTTATTGTCAATCTAACCCTTCCATCCATACACCTCTTTGGTTTAGAGTTAGTTCAGGGTTAGAATCTAACTCTAACCTCTAACTGAGTTAGAGTTCTCCTCGTCTCGGTTCATCGCCATCATACTTTCCCCATTCCTGTATTTTCAGTATCATGTGAATCAAAGAGGCCCTTTTTTTGCGGAAAAAATCAAAGAGGCCCGGTTTATTTTTTATAAACGTGTTATGTCCAAAATTTAATGAACGTGCTCCGGTTTCCATGAAAATAATCCGGTTTCATGTAGTAATTCATTCATTTATTTATTCTTCTGCGGGGGGTTTGCATGTAATTCGTGAGGTCTGAAATGTAAAGTACCCCGGCATATGCTCCGAGTCGTGCATGCACTATGACCCAGATGCTCTATGTCCCACATGTCGGCGAATGGGAGCATGTGGAAATAGCCTAGGAGTACATATAGGAGGATAAATGCGTGAAATAATATGTACTGTGAAGCGTAGCCACGGTTCTAAAAGGAGACCTAAAGTGATGACAGCTATAGGTCGCACGCACCCAACTAGTGGTACTAGACATACGACTAATTTTTCCCTCAAAAAAATAGGCACGAGTGCTCAGTACTCCTATTCTATAAACACGAGTCCCATCTGTCAACAGTGTCCGTGCTACAGCTAGCTCTCCTCCCTCGTTTCTCTCTTCTAATTCTAAACTCGGCCGACGCCCGGTGGGCGGGGTGGGTTTGCTCAACTGCGGCCCCACCTCACAGTGAAAACGTTACGACTGGAATAAAAATGCCATATACTCCCTCCGTTCATAAATATAAGCCTTTTTAGATACTATTTCAAATGGAATACAGCATACAGATGTATGTAGACATAGTTTAGAGTGTAGATTCACTCATTTTGCTCCGTATGTAGTAGTCACTTGCTGGGATCTTTAGAAAGACTTATATTTGGGAACGGAGGGAGTACTATACTAATAAAACTTTAAGGCCATGAGGCGATGCAGTGCTGGTTACAGGAGGCAAGAAGAGATGCATCCATCGACGACGTCCACCTCCTCGACTCAGGGCGCCGGCCCACCGAACGGCGCCTAAGTAGCAGCGGCTTTCGTGGCCAGGTCGACGTGCTTCTGAACAATGGCGTCCAAAGATTCGAGCCGCTGGAAGAAGGCCAACGTCTTTCTGTCCTTGCTTGCCTTGTAGTGGCCTATGTAGACGATTTCCTCGTAGACGTGGAGGTGCAGGTCGATGGTTTCTTGCATGGCGAGGCGCTGCGCGGCGAGCGCGGCCTCGAGGTGCACATTCTTCGTCGCGACCTCCGGCACCAGCAGGGCCACCAGGGCTTGAAAGGGTTCGTCACCATGGAGGCCGATGAGGGTGGAGGGCAATGAGGAGCCTGGGCGCGTGGGCTAGAGCAGTATGGCAAGGTCGTCCGCGCGCTTCTTGACGGCGGTGAACTTGCGGATGGAGTTGACCATCATGTCGTCCAAGCGAGAGGCGAAGCCGGCGTCGGCGAGGGCTACGATGCCTGCGGTCGCCAGCACCGTCTAGAAACGCTGCGCGGTGCGGGGCCACAGGCCGGCGCCTTGGATGATTTGGCACAGCCGACTGCCGCTCGCGTCCATCGCCTCCATAGGTGCTTGTGGCTTCTGGTCACTTGGTCTTGGATTGGAGTGAGCAGTGTTGCGCAAAGACTTGGGAGTAGATGGATTGGAGTGGTGATGCGCCTTTATTATATGAGAGTCCAAACTGTGTTGCATTCACATCGTGCTGGCTCTATTCTACTTCTCCAATTAATTCCCACTGCATGTAATTGAGGATGCATCATTGACCGTTCAACGTCTCGGGAACCGGTACCCTCTCCCTCCTTGGCATTCAAGCACCTATGGACCCGTCGACGACGAGGTGCCTATGGTGCCTTCGTAAATTTCAAGATGATAGTATCGTGCGTGTGTCCGTTCATAGGGGTGAGTGTATGCGCGTGTATATGAGCGCTTGCGTCTGTACTGTGTAAAAAAATTGTAAATGCATGTCAAAAAGAGACTAGTCAGTATACTCAATATTGTGCACCTCGGAGAGGAAAACAATAGAACTAGTACGTATTTATGTACGGTGCAGATTCACTCATTTTGCTCCATATGTACTCCGTCTCGGTGTAGTCTAGTCACTTGTTGAAATCTGTAGAAGGGCAAATACTCTTTCTGGTTAGAGGGCTATACTAGCAAGTAGTTGTACATACTAGTACAATAGTGGGCTCACATAGCAATTTTGTCTCATGCAAGAGCCTGGCTATATACGTGCTCCAATGTTCGCAACTGCAACGTTTGGTTTGCGCTTGGCTTTTCGCCTCTTCGAGAAGACAAACAATGATGTTACTACTACTGCTTCTATAGTGTCGAATCCACTGCTGCATGTCCCTCCACCGCGAGCGGGACGGATAGCTTGTTGTACAAGTACTACTAAGCAAAAGCATGTCCTCGTTTGCGAGCAACCGCGCGCATGGGTGAGGGAGAAGGCGTGTAGTAAAATCAAGCTTCTCCTCGTTGTATGAGTTGACGCGACACATCATAGCACTGGCCCCACATGCTTGCCTCTAAACTTGCCTGAAAGACCCGTAGTGTACAATATATTTGCTGCAACCTCTAACATTTACCCACCACAAATTAAAATATATGTTGCCATATGCATCGTTCTGATGCAGAGGCCGGGGAGTCCCTCCTTTTCGAAAAAAACAAATTAAAATATATATTCCTATCTTCACCAGATGAGCGTGCAAACTACAATCACGAGGGTGTCTGGTAGGGCCAGAAGACTATTTTTTTTAAAAACTTCGAGACGGCCACATAGCATGGAGCCGACCCCAACGATTTTAAGCTTACAGGCACGGTACACGCTATCCTAGACTACTCTACACATGAAACTGCCACACGAGCGTCCGGGCTGCGCTTGGCTCTTTGCCTCTTCGGGAAGTCGAACAATGATGGAGTACTACTGCACTGGAGGAGTACTACAGTACGCTTCTGGCCATCTGACACCGATTGAACTGCTGCATGTCCACCGCGTGCGGGAGGGAGAGCGTGTAGCGAAAGCTTCTCCTAGTCTTGCCAGCCACCACGCTCATGGGTGAGGGAGGGACGCTCCTGCCTTTGCGTGTATGACAGGTGGGCCCGACAGGTGTGTGGCCAACCTGTCATATAGCCAAAGGCAGGTGCAGTTAAGTCCGCGAGGGAGAGGATAATCAAACTTCTCGTTGATGTACGAGTTGACGCGACACATCAAAGCACTGCACTCGATATATTTCAATAATTTGTGTTTACCGATGCATTAATTACAACGCATGCATGCATGCCGTGAATCTCCTTTTGATACTTGCATGTGTTGATTTAATGCACCTTGACGTAGTATAAAATATGTGACGGTAAAGCTTTGTAATACCCCGGCCTAAGTCGAGAGATGGTTGTGCACGAGGAGGGCGAGATCATGCAGACCGAACAGGACCCGACGATGGAGCTCTCTAAGGTCTCGATGGAACTCACCGTGCTCCACTGCCCCTTGTGCCTCTGCCCCTTGATGCCTCCAGTGTATGAGGTTCGAATACACCTCGTCCGTTCGGCTGATTGAGCAAGGTGCAGGTTTCTTGATTGATGTGCTGTTCGATTAATTTCTGCAGTGCAAGGGAGGGCACTGGCCTGCGGGGACTGCCGTGTCGAGCGCCCCGGGAACCAGCGGCAATGCCAGAAGTGCGAGCGCGGCGGTGGCTTCAACGTGCGGAACACGGCGGTGGACTCCGTCCTTTCGTTGGTGAGGGTGGAGTGCCCGCACGAAGGCTGTGGGCTCTACGTCACTTACCACAAGCTCACCGATCACCAGAGCGTGCGTCCGCTCGCGCCCTGCAAATGCCCCGTGCCCGTCTGCGGCTACGAAGGCCCGCCGCCGGCGCTCTACCACCACATCAACACCGCGCATCCCATGCCCCATGCACAGGATCCAGTACGACAAGGGGCTCCAGCTGCAAGTGCCACTGTCGGAGCCACGGCTCTTGCTGTTCGCGGAGGAGGACCGCCGCGCGTTTTTCTTGGTCGGCGGCGTGCTCGACCTCGGCGTTCCTATCGCTGTGTCGGTCGTCTGCATCAGAGCGGGGGCGTCCCCACTATCGCACTACGTGGCCAAGCTGTGGGCGAACGGCCCGCCGGGGGAGCCCAAAGGCACGACCGATGCCGTCAAGGTGGAAATGGAGGTGACAAGCAGCAAGGATCCCGGCGACGTCGACGTGCAGGAGCTGACCTTCTTGACAGTTCCACCCAAGCTGCTGGCCGGGGCTAAGCTTGTGTCCCTCCACATTCAAATTGACAAGCTCACGTCCTAAATGTTTCTACAGTGCCTTCTGTTTATCTTAGTAATTAATGCTCTTGTTTTTCTCAAAAAATTATGTTTATCAATGCATTAATTGCAATGCATGCATGCATAAAGTACATGAATTGGTCAATTTTCTCTTAATACTTGCATGCAATGATTTAATGCACCTTGGAATCTGAACATGTGTTGGGGAACAACCAAATTGAGCCTTATAAAATGGAAAAACTGAAATTTTAAAATAAGCCCTATAAAACCGGAAAGGAGGGAGTAGAAAAAGAAGTACTCCATCCGGGAATAGTGCCGCACTTCGAAACTAGAACCGTCAATAAATTTTGACCTTGCATCTCGTCACATTCCAAATTACTCCACGCCATCATATTGAATTGCAAACCTGTTCACACCGATCACAACCTAAACGGTTTCCCACTTAGGAGCGTATTAGTACCACGCTATATTGAATTGCAAACCTGTTCACACCGATCATAACCTAAACGGTTTCCAACTTAGGAGTGTATTAGTACTCAGTTATAAATACTAGTATGCCAAGATGACTGCACATTCCTCCTCAACTCCTCATCCACAAAAACAAACAAGTCATTCAACATCCTTCCCTTGCGTCTGCCATGGCCAGCGTGAGTTCTGGGTCGAGAGATTGCCACCAGGGAGACGCGAGCATGGAAGCAGAAGCACGAGAGATGTCCCGCCTCGCTGCGAGAGCAGCCGACATGTCCCGCCGCACGGAATTAGCAGCACGGAGGTCCCACCGCGCCGCTGAAGCAGCACGAAGGTCCCGCCACGCCATCGATGCAGCAGACTGGTCCGGCTGCACCGCGGAAGCAGCAGAGATGTTCTGCCGCGCCACGAATGCAACAGAGATGTCCCGCTGCGCCGCGGCGGCCTGGGAAAATTTCTCGTGGGCAGGCGACGAGTGTTACAGGCGCATGCATGCGATCGTCCATAGCCAGATGGATGAGATCTCCGGCTGGGCGAGGTTGCAGGACGACATGAAAGCCTCGTTTGAACAGGCTACCGGCGTCATCCGGAAACTAAGGGAGGGTAATGAGAGGCTTCGGGCCGAGCGCGACCTACTGAGGGAGAAGATCGTCCGAAGTGCAGACCAGCAGGAGGAGACCAGTGCCATGTTGAAGAGGACCGGCGTCATCGTCAAGAAACTTATGGACGAGAATGACATGCTCCGCAACGAGCGCCAAAGGCTGGTGGAGGAATCCGTGGATGTTCTCAAGCAGCGTCTTGAGGACACGAAAGATCTCATCGCCGCTCGCCGCGGAGACTAGTTCCCGCGGCCTGCAGCAACGCATAAAGAAAGTAGAGATCAGCGAGCCAGATCCTTGTCTTCCTTCTTCTTTTGCCCTTGTGTATTTCGGGCGTAGCCACATGTGGCTTTTTAATTATCTTTCTAATTATGTAAGACAATTAATCGTCCTTATCTTTCTGTGGAAGATCAATGTTGCGAGGCTGGAATGAAGAAAACTCTTGCTGTGGCGACCCTGGCGTTGCTGTTCTTCTAGTTGCTGCTGGGCTTCCTTCAGTTTCCTGGCTTCTTTTGATGTAATAATCGGTTTAGGATGTGGATTGTGTCGTCGGTTGTGAAATGTTGGGTTCTAGCGCGGATGTTTGGCCTTTGTTGGCCTCTTGGGATGTTGCGATTTCAATCTGGTAGCTTTTAGTCCTTCGTGTTAGGCTGGAGTTGTGCTGAACTTCTTGTGAATTGTGGTGGTTTTCAGTAATGAAAATCAGAAGGGGCAAGCCCTTCTTTGATAAAAAAAATTAATCGTCCTTATATATTCATCAGTCTTGCTATAAGTCGCAGTCGATGCTATATAGGTCCGTCGGATCTTACATCAAGATCCGTGCTTTCAGATTTTCTTTTTTCTCTCTTAAATCTCAGTCGAGTGAGACATAGCCACGCCATTAAACAGAGGCTCGGGCGCCATTAATGGAGACCTTGGGAGAGAGGTGGATGGCAGATGGAGGTCAAAGGGCTCTCCTCCCGATAGGCACGCGCAGGGGTCTGATCGCACGCCTCTCGTACTCAAATAGCTACCCTGCATGGCGCCTCCTAGCTAATAAAAAATGGGGACGCGTGGCGGCACGTAAATGGTACTAGTAAGTAGAACGCCCACGGTTTCAATAATACTTGTGTTTCCGATTGTAACGTGACAGCACTTGTTCCAAAATGACTTTGTTGATTGTTAATGTGCGCACCTTCCCAAATCGGACTGCAAATTTACCACAGCATGTTGGTGCCATGTCATGGCACCAAGCCAAGTTTCATTATTTTCATGCGTGTTTTGGATTTACAGGAATTAAAAAACTAAGTTTCTCAATGTTTCCAACCCAGCCACGACGCCCAGAATTTTGAATTTCATTCCCATTTCTTGCATGGAACCTAGAAATTTACACGAGGACACACCTGTGATTTTCAACCAACTTTGGTGCACTGGAACATGTGCTTGTATTTCAAATTTGAATTATGCACACAAAGGTGACACGTTCCCTCCCAGAACCACGAGCCTTCTTGAGAGAAGCTCCGATTTGCAAGAAGCTTATACCAAAATTTGTTCCTATTCGGCCAATTTTTTTACCACGGCATGGTACTACCATGACATGACACCATGCCAAGTTTCATGATTTTAAAACCAAGTTTCTCAATGTTCTCGACCGAGCCACGATGCCCAGATGTTTGAATTTTATTCTCATTTTTTGCATGGGACCTACTCCCTCCTTCCATCTATATAGGGCCTAATGTGTTTTTCAAGACAACCTTTGACTATTGACAAGATTAATAGCACATGAGATGTGTACTATGAAAATTATATTATTGGAAGCTCCTTTGACATACAAATTTGAAGGTATGCTTTGTGTAAGTTGCATGTCATATATTATTGCTCTAACGTTTGGTCAAAGTTAGCCTCGAAAAACGCATTAGGACCTATATAGATGGAAGGAGGGAGTAGAAATTCACCCGAGGACACAAATGTGATTTTTCAACCAACTTTGGTGCACAGGAGCATGTGCTTGTAGTTCAAATTTGAATTATGCACATTAAATGACCAAAAACTCAATTAATGTGTAAATAAGGCCAAACGAAGCCGGAATAATTCCAAAATTTAAGAGGGCACTCATGTAGTTCTATGTTTCCTTTGTAAATAAACTCAAGGGGGACAACGTATATCGTTTCGCACTCAAAGGTGGCACGTTCCCTCTCAGAACCACGAGCCTTCTTGAGAGAAGCTTCGGTTTGCAAGAAGCTTATACCAAAATCTGTTCCTATTCGGCCAATTTTTTTACCACAACATGGTAGTACCATGACATGACATCCATGCCAAGTTTCATGATTTTCAGACGTGTTTTGGATTTACAAGAATTTTAAAACCAAGTTTCTCAATGTTCTCGGCCGAGCCACGATGCCCAGATGTTTTAATTTTATTCTCATTTCTTGCATGGGACCTAGAAATTCACCCGAGGACACAAATGTGATTTTTCAACCAACTTTGGTGCACGAGAGCATGTGCTTGTAGTTCAAATTTGACTTATGCACATTAAATGACCAGAAACTCAATTAATGTATAAAAAATGACAAATGAACCCGGAATAATTCCAAAATTTAACAAGGCACTAATGTAGTTCTATGTTGCCTTTGTTAAGAAACTCAAGGGGGGGGGTAGCGTATATCGTTTCACACTCAAAGGTGGCACGTTCCCTCTTAGAACCACGAGCTTCCAAATCGACCCAATTTTTTACCACAACATGTTAGTGCCATGACATGACACCATGCCAAGTTTCATGATTTCCAGGCGAGTTTTGGATTTACATGAATTTAAAATCAAAGTTTCTCAATGTTCTCGGCCGAGTCATGACGCCCAGATGTTTGAATTTCATTCTCATTTCTTCCATGGGACCTAGAAATTCAACCAAGGACACACATGTGATTTTTCAACGCACTTTGGTGCACCGGAGCATGTGCATGCAATTCATATTTAGATTATGCACATTAAAAGTCCAGAAACTCAATTAATGTATAAAAAGGCCAAATGAACCCAAAATAATTCCAAAATTTAACAGGGCACTCATATAGTTCTATGTTGCCTCTGTAAATCAAATCAGGGGGGAGGCAGCGTATATCGTTTCGCACACAAAGGTGACACGTTCCCTCTCGGAACCATGAGGCTTGTTGAGAGAATCTCCGGTTTTGCAAGAGGCTTATACCAAAACTTGTCCCAATTCAGCCAAAAATTATACGTATGAAAACTGGGTTTTGATTATCCCAAACATCTCGCTACCTAGACCAATAATGTACTATGATTTGAATTCAACATAAAATGGATACAAATATTTGAATTGGAGAGCGTATGGTACATGTAGTTCATAGTGAAATATGATTACTGCTATATGTATGTTTTTTGTTATCAAAATAATATTTAAATTATTGTATAACTTGACAACAATCGTATTCACATAAGGAAAATTGATTCAAATTTAGTCCGTATGGTAGACGACAATATATATGTTCACATGGTGGAGTAAAATGTTCATATATGATGGAAGATCAAAATGTACGACTAGATCAATTATAAACCACAAGGTCACCTAACGATATATTCGAATTCAACATAACGTGGATTCAAAAATTGAAATTCGAGATCATGGCATCTGTAATCATATAAAAAGGGACATTACTCTTTCTTTGGTGGGAATTGATTTGTTTTTTGTTGTTGTTGAGGGAAGTGCGAATCGATTTGGTACTGTGCAGGGTAATCTTGTTCTCCCGATTATTTTTACATTTTTCTTGTATTTTTTCAATGGCATCTATAGCAATATAGTAAAAGGGGACATGACTCTCTTGTGTCTTGTATGAATTGTTTTTTTACACGTTAAGTTTGTTCTGCTAAACAAGGAATCCGCACCTTGTTATGCCGAAATTTTCAAGCTCGAGTATCTTTTGTCTCGCCTGCTTTGAAACACCCGCTTCTTCAACCCGCGCCGCGCCTTGTTATCCCGAAATTTGGACGCGCGCGAGAACTCCCTCCTCATCCGAAATTGCTCCCGCAGCCCAGACACGCGAAATCCCCCTTCTACCCCTCAGCCGGAAATGAAGCTCCACGTCGCGGTGTCAAAACCGGTGGGGGTACGCTGGTAACTTACCCTACATTTCGGACAAGCGCGTCCCTAAGCTTGGCTCCCCCTCCCCCTTCGCCCCCCATTCATACACCGAGGCCGGCAAAACCCGCGAAACCCCACGCTCCTCTGTCGGCCTCCCGACCGCCGCCCAGCCGGAGACTCTTCCCCGACTACGTCGTCCATCGCAACAGCTCGCCGTCCCTCATCCACCGCACTGGATGAGGATCCGTTGTCGATCTCGACGTCCCGCCGGATCAGCCGCCCCGTCCTCCACCTCCAAGGAGCTGCCCCGACGTTTGCCTCGTCTATCGCGCCACCTCAATCCCCACAGCGCCGTCTTGACCTGCCCCACCGGAACCGCAGCACCCTCACGAATTCCTCGGATGAAGCCGAGGCCAACTCGGCGCCACGAAGGAGGTTCTGCACTCACCGCTGCATTTTATCTTTTATTCGATCTCACGGGGCTGCCGGTGCTCGATACCAAGCAGACATGGCGTGTCTCCATCGACGGCGCCATCGCCGGCCACATCATCCACGGCGTCTCTCCCCCATGTCGTTGCTTCCTCGGCGGCGACTTCCACAATGGCACTAGCTGCAGCTGCTCCGGCTCTCGCTTGCGCTGCGGCTCTGTTCTTGCTGTCGGTCGCGCTGCTGCACTGCTCCTGCTTTCGTTCGTGCTGCTGCTCTGCTCTTGGTCTCGCTTGCGCTGCTACTGCTGCTGCACGACCTCCGGCAGCTACAAGATTTGCTCTCTGCTAGTGTGTTCCCTGCTCGAGCGTCTGCTGATTTAGATCACTGCTTCTCTGCTACTAGTGCTCGAACGCCCTAAACATCTATTGCAATGCTCTGTTACTAGTTCAATCAGTTTCGACAGTAAAATTCAGTTTCGACTATGAAGTTCATTTTCTTCAATTAAGTTCAGAGTGAACAGTACGTACAGCATCTGTCGGAGCGGCCGTGGCGCGGCTGATGCGTTTTACATCTAGCACTTTTTGGTGATGTATTTTAAATCATCTATTGCAGATCATATTAGGGTCCCACTTCAGATTAACGTTGTTTGTCTTGTCATGCTTCAGCCTCGTCGCCGTACACCTTAGCGGAGCTGCTCCAACGACGGAACCGTCCATCACAGCGGAGCAGTACCCTTGGCGCCGTTTCCAGAGGCCTCGGATCTTCTTCCCCGCCTCCGACAGTCTCACCAGCATCATCACCATCTTCCACGTCCAACCCAATGATGCTGAGGTCCACAAGGCTATGCCAAAGAGGTTGTACACTCGTCGCGTCACTTTGTTTCTCCATTCCTCTGCTCTTCCAATTCATGTGAGCCAAACACCCAGGTTGACTGAAATCCTATGTTTCCAAATGCTCTGTTTTGCACGTGCATTCCTATCCTATTCCTGTGTTTTTCCTGTCCCTGCGTTTATAGAATCCTCCAATTCTAAGGAGCCCTTACAGATTTACTTCATTTTCAGATAGGCGTCAAAGAAAACTCTGTGTGTTATGTCCTGCTCCTGCCGTGCCGTCATCCACCCTACCTGAGGTGCACCATCGACAGAAGCGTTCACTGCAGCAGAGATCCCCCCTGCAGACTTCCCTTCACCGCCTCAGATCATCTTCCCCGTTGCCGGCAGCCACACCAACGGCATTACCATCATCGACTGAGCAGATGAACCTGAGGACTACACAGTTCCGGAAGAGAGGTCGCAGTATTTCGTGTTTGCTTACGTTATAAATCGGTTATTATTACCTGCTACTTTATCGTTCAATCTTGAGTTTTGAATTGCCCATGGGTCTCATATCGAGCCAGCAACGAATAGTATCTGTCTACTATCTGGTTTCATCTGGGGTCTTCTATGTGGTTCATGTTGGGTGGGCAACAGACAATAGATGATCCATTGTCTATCTTTTTGAACTGAAGCTATAATCTACCTGCTATCATTAGTTTTGGATCCATCCACTCGTTTGCTACCATCAGTCTTGATTTTTGCATGCACCCCTTAGGCCTTACAAAATCTAACTATTTTTTTTATTATGCATGTCAGATATTGTACACAATCATACTGAACATGTAGAGAAAAAGAGAAGACTGTTGCGTGCGAATATAATGTCATGCAGACGCCGCTCCATGGTGGGCGAAGTGCCCCCCTCCTGCATTTCCAGATTGTATTCCCGAGGAAGATAACTGTTCAGATGGAGATTCAGAAGGAGCGGACCACGCATGTTTACCACCTGAGGTGTTTGCTCTAACCTGGCATGCTGATGTTGGTCATATCATGCATATGGCGCCTTGCATTGCTTACATTATACATCTTATATGTCATCAGCTTAGTTTCGATTTGCTTTATGTGAATGCCACCTGTTTGGTTTCTATATCATACTCCCACCATTCCTAAATATTTGTCTTTTTAGAGATTTCAACAAGTGACTACATACGGAACAAAATGATTGAATCTACACTCTAAAATATGTCTATATACATCCGTATGTGGTAGTCCATTTGAAACATCCGTATGTGGTAGTCCATTTGAAATCTCTAAAAAGACAAATATTTAGGAATGGAGGGAGTATATGGGAATTATGCAATGCCATCTTCTTTAGCCAGGCATCATATACGTGAATCATGCAATGCCATCCTGTTTAGCCAGTCATCGTATATGTGAATTGTATTGTGCCATATTTTTTTCCATAATGTATTC
This sequence comes from Triticum aestivum, assembly GCF_018294505.1. Classification (NCBI taxonomy): domain Eukaryota; kingdom Viridiplantae; phylum Streptophyta; class Magnoliopsida; order Poales; family Poaceae; genus Triticum; species Triticum aestivum. The sequence continues at coordinate 40,245,238 of NC_057808.1, read as the reverse complement.
CATTTGTCAACAATGTTTATACATTCATCTACTCTTCCTGTGCATCAGCCATTTGAGTCGGTCATGGGAAAATCTGGAGTGAAAACAAGGTCTTCTGAGCAGTCAGTGCTACCTGTCGATGCAGATTTCTTGCTGGTTACAGATAGCTCCTCAGAGGAGGATTCAGAGAGAGATGACCAGTCGTATTCCCCCCCGAGGTGCATGCTCTAACTTGGCTGGGTTATATTGCTCATATCATGCATATGGTGTCTAGCATTTCCATGCCATCTGCTTAGATTAGACATGCTTTGTGTGAATGCCTCCTGTTTGCTTTCTATATCAGATATGTGAATTATGCAATGCCATGTTTTTCAACCAGTTATCATATATGTGAATTATGCACCGCCATGGAGCCAGGCATCATATATGTGAATTATCTCATGCCATATTTTTTTTTTCATTACGTATTCCATTTGTCGACAATCTGTGTATATTGAACTACTCTTCATGTGTATCAGCCATTTGAGCCGGTTATGGAAAAATCTGGAGTGAAAACAAGGTCTTCAGAGCAGGCAATGGTACCTGTTGAAGCATATATCTCGATGGATACAGGGAGCTCCTTAGAGGAGGATTCAGAGACAGATGACCAGTCCTATATCCCACCTGAGGTGTATGCTCTAAGTTGCAATGTTTATATTTCTCATATGATGCATACGGTGTCTTGCATTGCTTAGTTTAGACATCATATGCACAATATTGAATTCTATCTGCTTAGTTTAGAGATCATACATGCGAGTGCTAGCTGATTAGTATATGAATCAATTATGTCAATTATATCATGCCATCCTGTATACTTAGACAACATGTATGTGAATTAATTCATCCCAACCTATTTTAGAAAGACATCATATAGTTTTGTCATGTCATCCTGTTTAGGTACTCATCATATGTTGAATTATGCCATTATATCGTGTTAAGTTATCCATCATATATCTAAAACTGTGTCATGCTATCCTGTTTAGTTAGGCATCATATATGTGAAATTGTGTCATGCTGTCCTGTTTGGTTAGACAACATATATGTGAATTACCACATCTGTCTATCATACAATGTCTGTACGTTCAATTTCTTCTTGTTTATTAGCCATTTGAATTGGAGGGGGTGATGGCAGTATCTAAGGGAGCAAAAACCCGTTCTTCACAAAAGACAGTGCTACCCGTCGATGCAAATAGAACCATGGTTGTACTGGCCCACAAACTAGCCCCACAACACATAATTGAGACTCTTCCAGATTGCACACTTACACCGTTGGGCAGAGAAGTAGCTACAAGCCATCTAACCGCAACCCCAGCGGATAGTAACCCACTTATAGTTGACAAAGCACCATGTCCACCACAGAGTACCCCCACACGAGTAGTTTGTAAAGCTACTGTAGTGCCCAAAGCACGAAGACCACCACAGCTAACCCAAATTCCACATTTAAAGCAGAAGAGAAACTATTCTCAGGTCAGATTCCGTAGCTATGGTCCATACTTCTTTGCTGTTGCATCACTGTATTTACTCATACCAACTACTTTCGAATTTGAAGGATCCAATTGAAACTCCAATGGCGCAACAGGTATGTTTTAAACCTATTTCTTTAACTGGATTGCTGTTCTAACTTCTTGCTCTATGTTGATTTCAGTTTAAGTTGTATAAACAGTTATGTGCTCATGTGATGCACATTTCAAGTGCTGCCAATGCTGTGTAGTTTCTCGCACTTATATTCTGTCTATGCTGCTGTGTCTTAAAAATATATGAGTTGAATTGTGTCTCTATCTTGATGAGGGAACATAAACTAGAATGATATGGACAATACAGTGACCATAGTACATAGATATATGTTTGTTTCATGCTGTTATCCTGTCCACCTTACTACTGAACCGGTTTACCAAAATGAGTTTCGTATACTACAAGCTAAACCTGTGATGTGTCTGCTTGTTTCTCTTGTAGTATGCAAACAGAATATTGGAGAAGAGCACCCCACTATGCAATGGTAGAGAAAGTAATGCAGATAAGGTTCAAGATAGTGAGACAACCCTGTTGGTCTCCAAGAAAGGTGATAAAAACGATCTTGTAGACAGTGAGAAAACCCCACAGTCCTGCGTTGATGTAGTGTTCGAGTTACTGGCCAGTACCGCTGGCACAAGCTCTTCGAACTCACTGCCTGAATCACTTCGGCTTCCTCAGTCTCAGCTACAAGCTAAAAGGCATCGCTCAGCTGTGCTGCGGCAAGAAGCCGAAGGACTGAGGAAGTCCCTGCAGAATTCAGATGCATACTTTCTTATGCAACAGCAAGCGCTGGAGGATTTAAGCGCCAAACAAGAGAAAGTTAATAAGCTTGCTAAGCATCTTGCCAGAATTATGGGTACCCAGGATATTGTTTCTTGAACTCTTCTGTAGTGGTTTCAGTTCTGGACTTGTTTTGCTGCAGCATTTATATGCTCCTTTGTTCCCTATATTTGCACTGGTGGCGAACTTTGATGCCCAATGGATGTAATATGTGTAATAGCCGTGATAGCCTAGCATAAGTTGCTTGCTTATTTATTTCCTTGTTGTCTTGTTTATTTGTTTGCTTGTAGTCAGTGCAGTTCTTTTTCCGCGGTTTGCTAGTGGCTGCAAAAACCTATTTTTTAAAACTAGGCCACAATAACCATGGGCTAATATTTACTGTAGTGACACTGGGCCTCCTACGGGCCGTAGAAATAGTGGGCCTTCTACGGGCCGTAGAAACACTAGGCCTTCTACGGGCCGTAGCAAACAATGGGCCTTCTACGGGCCATATCATCAATGGGCCTTATACGGGCCGTATGATTGATTGGCCAAACATGGGCCAATAACAGGCCGCATTATGGCCGTAAATGGGCTAGAGTTGGAATCGTCTATTCATGGGCCGACCATAACGGGCCATCGTTAATAGGCCGTATTTGATGACGTATGAAAACGGCCCAACGTATTAACGGACCACAAACGGGCCGACTGTAACCACGGGCTGAATTTGGCCCACAAGCAGAAAATGACAGTAACGGGCCATAAGTATACGAATGCTGGAAATGAGCCCAAGAATAAATGGGCTCTGAGAAGGCCGAAAGATAACATGGGTTGGAAACGGCCCAATGGAATAACGGGCCGTTAATGGGTATAAAGTGATACACTGCTCATTACGGCCAGTTTCACCACAGGCCGTTAATGGGTGTAAAGTGATACACTGTTCATTACGGGCCAGTTTCACCACGGGCCGTTAATAGGCCAAGAGTCACATAGGGTCTCATATGGGCCGAAAGACGTCATGGGCCATACATGGGCCAGAAGTGAAAACGGGCTGGAATCATATTGGATAGCCCAGATGAAGCTACTGGGCCTAATTCGGATAATGCATAACGGGCCTTGGGTTAGCGGGCTGTAAATGGGCTATATGCGAACAGGCCGTTAACATGCTTTCCATGGGCTGGCCCGCCCCCTTTTGACCAAGTCTAATGGGCCGGCCTATTCACAGGAATGGGCCTCTGTTGGGCCATGCCACGTGTCGATGTATCATAGGCGCCTTTCCATCCAATGAGTGGATGACATCTGTCCCAACGATGAGCCAACACGTGTTTCCTCCAGCCAATGATGATTTTAAACGTGGAAAATCCCCATTGGTCGGGGCTATTAACGGGTTATCGGATCCAAAACCCGACCCGATAGCTTAACGGCGTTCCGTTACGGTGGATGCCACGTGTTGGTCACCCTTGACGAAAGCACTTCTGTGACGCGCGATTTACCGTCATGGAAGTGGACACTTCAGTGATGATAATTTTGGCAATGTCATGGAACACTTCTACGAAAGCACAGATATGACTATCTTGATTCTGTTATAAATTTGTCATGGATGTACATGCATGACAGAAAACGCGACCTACCGTGACAAACATGTATCATCACGGAAGTGTATTTTTTTGTAGTGGCTTCGTTGTTGATGGAAGTTAATCCCGCCCGTACAGGGACTAAATCCGCGGCAGGAAGATATCCCCGCGTCTGAAGCTTGGTCACCTGGGCGTGGGATACTGAGCAGCTCTCCCAATCGCCTTTTTCAGGGCCATGGGGGCGGGAGGAAGCACTAGGGGCGCTAGCCATGTTTGCGCGGTTTCTCGTGGCAAGTTCTAAGGATTTTCCGCCTGGTGTGGAATGGCATCTGAGATCCAATCTCTTTAAATAGACACCTTCCATACATAGCCAGGGTGTTATGTGCAAAGATACTTTGACCCTTTGTATTCGTCTGACACGTGGAAGCAAAAGCAACGATGGCAGAGAAGCCGAAAGGTATTACATTTAATGAAAAGCCGAGCTGTTCGTTGCCAAGACCGAAGATGTAAAGGCCGAATACAGTCCTTTGGCTCAGATGCTTTAAAGTATTCAGAGAAGGAACCCGCCTTGCAATGCCAAAGACAATCTTCTCGCCGGACACATCATCATTGAAGTCTGGTTCGGGGGCTACTAAGGGAGTCCTGGATTATGGGGTCCTCGGGCGTCCGGGCTATGTAATGTAGGCCGGACTAATGGGCCGTGAAGATACAAGATAGAAGACATTCTCCCGTGTCCAGATAGGACTCTCCTTTGCGTGGATGGCAAGCCTGGTGTTCGGATATGAAGATTCCTTTCTCTGTAAAACGACTCTGTAAAACCCTAGGTCCCTCCGGTGTCTATATAAACCGGAGGGTTTAGTCCGTAGAGGAAATCATAATCATACAGGCTAGACATCTAGGGTTTAGCCAGTGCGATCTCGAGGTAGATCAACTCTTGTAACCCTTATATTCATCAAAGTCAATCAAGCAGGAAGTCGGGTATTACCTCCATTAAGAGGGCCCGAACCTAGGTAAACATCGTGTCCCCCGTCTCCTGTTACCATCGACCTTAGACGCACAGTTCAGGACCCCCTACCCGAGATCCGCCGGTTTTGACACCGACATTGGTGCTTTCATTGAGAGTTCCACTGTGTCGTCATCAGGAGGTTCGATGGCTCCATCCATCATCTACAACAATACTGCCCTGAGGGAGGTCTCTCTCCCCGGCCAGATCTTTGTGTTCGACGGCTTCGCACTGCAGGCCAACTCGCTTGGCCGTCTAGAGCAGATCGACAGCTATGCCCCAGGTCACCAGATTAGTTTTGGAAATCTGGACTATGTCACTGATATCCAAGGAGACTTGATCTTCCAAGGGTTCACGGCTTCGCACTGCAGGCCAACTCGCTTGGCCGTCTAGACATGCTCGATTACGGCTCCGAAGACATCGACGGCATGCACGACGATGCCGGAGAAGAGCAGGCCCAAAACCCGTCGTTTCCCGGACGCTGGACGGCCACCTCTTCGTATGACGTGTACATGGTGGATACACCCAAAGAGGGTAACAGTGATAATGAGAAAAATCCAGTCGAGTATAAACCTCCTGCGATACAACAAAAGCGTCGACGACAGCGGTGCCGCTCTAAATTACGTCGTGGAAAAGACAACAATGCCAGCACGAGAGACAACAATACTCTAGACGACGCCGAAGACCAAGAAGATCCCGTCGAGCCAACCTTCGAACAGGACAACCGAGAAGATGGGCAATTTAGCCCTGATGAACAGGCCGTAAACGAAGACTCAGAGGATAGTAATTATCTTCCACTCTCCAAGGATGAGGTGAGCCTCGGCGACGAAGACTTTATATTGCCTGAGGAACCCCTCGAGCAGGAGCGCTTTAAGCGCCGGCTAATAGCCACTGCAAGGAGCCTGAAAAAGAAGCAGCAGCAGCTTCAAGCTGATCAAGATCTACTCAACGACAGGTGGACTAATGTCCTGGCAGCCGAGGAATATGGCCTCGAGCGCCAACCAAAAGTTACCCGAAGCGTAAACTTCTACCTCAATTCGACGACGAGGCACTTGAGCCCATACCATCAGTGCGTAACATGGCTGACCGACCACCACGTGGCCGGGACAAAGTGGCAACTCATGTCGAACACCAGCCCATACTACCTCACCGTAAAGGTAGAGACACAACAGCTTGGGGATATACATATGACCTGCTGCAACACCTGCAAAATAGAGCAGGTCAGACCAGATCGATCTACGGATCACGGGGGCGTGCCCCGACGCGCGACGACGGCTATCTAGCTGGACGTGACAAGCATAACCACGTCCGAGCCGAAAACCACAGACGGACTACATCCGAGCTACGTCGCGACTTGGCCCGATATAGAGGCGCCGCACACCCCCTCTGTTTCACTGATGAAGTAATGGAGCACGAATTCCCAGAAGGGTTTAAACCCGTGAATATCGAATCATATGATGGAATAATAGATCCTGCGGTATGGATTGAGGACTCTCTTCTCCATATTCATATGGCCCGCGGTGATGATCTTCATGCCATCAAATGCCTCCCACTAAAACTCAAGGGACCAATGCGACACTGGTTAAACAGCCTGCCTGAAAACTCTATTGGCAGCTGGGAGGACTTGGAAGATGCCTTCCGCGACAACTTCCATGGCACATACGTCCGACCTCCGGATGCCGATGACTTAAGTCACATAGTTCAGTAGCCCGGAGAGTCAGCCAGGAAATTCTGGACTAGGTTCCTAACTAAAAAGACATAGATCATCGACTGTCCGGATGCGGAAGCCCTAGCGGCCTTTAAACATAGCATCCGCGACGAATGGCTCACCCGACACCTCGGCCAAGAAAAGCCGAAGTCCATGGCAGCCCTCACGGCACATATGACCCGCTTTTGCGCGGGCGAAGATAGCTAGCTGGCCCGTAGCAATAATAATGCAAGCGAACCTGGCACCTCTGAAGCCAGAAATAGCAATGGCAAGCCCCGACGCAACAGGCACAAGCGTCGAAGCAACGGTTACAATACCGATGACACCACAGTCAACGCCGGATTCAGTGGCTCCAAGTCCGGCCAGCGGAAGAAGCCATTTAAAAGGAACAATCCGGGCCCATCCAGCTTGGACTGCATACTCGATCGTCCATGTCAGATCCACGGCACCCGCGATAAACCAGCCAATCATACCAACAGAAGCTGTTGGGTCTTTAAATAGGCCGGCAAGTTAAATACCGATAACAAGGAGAAGGGGTCGCAAAGTGAGGATGATGACGAGGAGCCCCGTCCGCCGAACACAGGGGGGCGGAAGATGTTTCCCACCCAGGTTAAAACGGTGAGCATGATATACGTTACCCATATCCCCAAGAGGGAGCGCAAACGCGCGCGATAGAGCCAGTCGCCCGAAAATTCAACCCATGGTCGTCCTGCCCGATCACCTTCGACCGCAGGGACCATCCGACCAGTATCCATCATGGCGGTTCAGCCGCACTGGTCCTCGACCCAATCATTGACGGATTCCACCTCACGCGAGTCCTCATGGACGGTGGCAGCAACCACAACCTGCTCTATCAGGATATAGTCCGCAAGATGGGCATCCATCCATCAAGGATCAACCCCACAAAAACTACCTTTAAAGGAGTAATACCAGGTGTAGAGGCCCGCTGCACGTGTCGGATCTGGGGTTCCGGAAAAACCCTTAAGGTTCGAACTCTGGGGTGCGCGCGAAGTTCTTTCCCTCCTACCGATCAACGCCCTAGCTCACTGAGATCTCGCGGACGAACTCGATGCACTCGCAACACAGAAAGACACGAGATTTATACTGGTTCGGGCCACCGTTGTGGTGTAATACCCTACTCCAGTGTGTGGTGGGGGATTGCCTCTTGGGTTGATGATGAACAGTACAAGGGGAAGAACAACCTCCTGAGGTCGAGGTTTTCTTGTGCTCTATGGACTTGTGGATGAGAACTCGATGCCTCTACTATGGTGGCTAGCCCTATTTATATAGGCCCTGGTCCTCTTCCCAAATATTGAGCGGGAAGGGAGGCAACAACGGCGGGCAATTTGAAAGGGGACAACTAGTACAAGCTATCCTGACAAAAGCGGTCTTCGTTTGCAAAAGGCCCTGGGGTGACGCCGTCTTGTGCTCCACGGTGACCTGCATCTTGCCGTCCTGCTGGTCTTCGGTCTCGTTGCACCAGTATGGAAACCTTTGCCTGATGCCTCAGCACTCCACGCCTGCACCTGCTTCCTTAGCACCAAAGAGGAAACAAGGACGCTGCGTGCGCTGGCGCCCGCCTGACGCCTCCCTGGTGTCGATCGTCATGGCTCACGTCACAGGAGCCTCACGAGGTTTGCCTCGCCTTGATATCTCCGCTCCTCGTGATCTTGCCTGGGGTGGCAGCTCCTGAGGAGGTCTTGCGTCGTCCGCCTCGCTAGGCTTGGCCCCTCGCGAGGGTCTTGAAAGCCTTGTTAATGAAGATGGGCCGTACAGGCCCGCTGACAAAGCCACGCCATGGGCCACAGGCAGGCAAGTCAGGGGACCCCCGTTCCCAGAACACCGACAGTAGCCCCCGGGCCCAAGGCGCGCTCGGGCTTGGCTTCGAGGAGAATCCAAAGGCCAAGTACAGAGCGCCGCGGGCCCCAAAAGCCTGCGGCCTCGGTTGACACGTGGCGGTTGATTGGACGTGGGCGTCTGCGCTTCCCCACGGTGCCTCGGCAACTGCTCGATTTGACAAAAGGCTGGCGCAGACAGAGCTTGCCTTCATTGCTTCTTCCTCGCCTCGCTCCAGATCTTCTCCAATCTCGCTTCGCATCTGCGACCCATGGCGCCGCGCAAGACCAAGCCCTCCTCGGCGCCGGCTTGGTACGAGCCAGCTCTGGAAGCACCCACCGTCACAAAAAAGAGCCTTGCCTCCGCGCGCCTGCTGACGGCGGGGGAGAGCAATGAAGGGGGCAAGACGGAGCTCCGGCTTGCCTCCGACGTGCCAGAGCCTAAGGGAAGCACCTTCTTCCCGTTCTTCTCGAGCAGCATCGCCGTCGGGCTGGTTCCCCCCTTCTCCGATTTCTTTTATGAGGTCCTTGACCACTACGGTTTGCAGGCGTTGCACCTCCACCCCAACTCTATCCTCCTACTGTCCATCTTCGCCTACTACTGTGAGGCGTACCTGGGTGTGATGCCATCCGTGGCGCTTCTACACCACTTCTTCTTCCTTCACGTCAGCGATGGACACATCTCCGGGTGCGCCAATTTCATCGCATCTGGCAAGGCCAACTCGATCTCGAGCACCGGGAAGAGGGCCGACAATATCCGAGCCAAATGGGTCATGATGGACGCCAAGCACGCCCATCCGCGTTTCGCCTTGCCAACGGAGGCGCCCCAGTTCAACAAAGGGTGGCCTTGCGCGAAGCTCGCTAATGAGCGGGCGTCGTCTGTGTTGGGGCAGATGCAGACCGACCTGAAGCCAGGCAACGCGAAGGCGTCAAAGGTCACAGGGGCCATGCTCCTGAGGGAATTCTTGATGCTGCGCGTCGCCCCGCTCCAGGCGCGGCCGCGCCCCTTGTGGAAGCTTGGAGATGGAGAAGACAAGATCCGCCTAACGCCAGGGGCCCTGCCTGGCGACGAACTGGCCGCTGTTCTGCGCCTCATAGTTGGGGACAACCAGGAGTACCCGCCGAGCGCCTTCACTCCTTTGTTCCTCCGCAAGGACTGGGAGCCACTTGTGCTTTCTAGGCCGACCTTCGACGCACGCGGGCTGGTGCCGCCTGCGCTCCCTGGAGCCCCGGCGGCGCCGAAACCGGTGGAGGTATCTTCTGACGAGTCCCGTGGGGAGGAGGAAGAGGATGTGGACTCAGAGAAGGCCCTTGAAGAGGTGGGGGAGTCTCCTCCTCTGAGCAAGGCCGAGATCCTCCGTGCCCTGCCGGACGACGACGAGACCGGCGCTTGCCAAGATGAGAGGGAGCAGCCCCTCATCCCCACAAAGGGTAGGTTGTCGCTGGTTCTTCGGGGTGCTGCCTCTGTCTTGACGCTGCCTGGAGCTGCCGCCGGTCCCTCTACCGCGCCATCTTCTGCCCCCGGAGCCCGCGTGCCTACTCCCCAGGCTCCAAGGCTTTCAAGCTTCAAGCTCACCAAGCGGAAGGTGGAATATGTCGCGGTGGATCAGTAAGAGCTTGATCTCCATCTTGCTTTTGCTCATGTCGCTCGTCTTTGGTTGTCCAGGCCGCTGTCTGCGGCGAAGAAGAGGAAAGTGGGTACGGCGGTTGCACCCACTTCTTCTGAGAAAGGAGACGCCAGCGCCTGCACCTCCCCAGCCTGGTCGTCTTCGCGACGCCAGGAGGAGCATCGCCGGGAGGAGTCAGCCCCCATGGCCCCGTTGGGTCCGGAAGTGCCGGCGTCTGGCCCAGTTGAAGAGGTCCCAGCTGCTCCGAAACCCGCAGCCTCCCAGGCCCTGGTGACAGTGTCGTCTCCTCCCACTGCTGCACCTCCTCTCCCAGGTTCTTCTACTTCTGCCGCTATTCTGAAGCGCGCTCTTTTGGAGATGACCCAGTTGCAAGCAGATCTCCTGAGCGCGGACCCGCGCCTGGTGGCCGGGCGCCTGGAGCTGGCCTCTAGCTGGCTTCACTCCGGCTTGGCGGTTCGCGCGACGCTGAGCCAGGCTGCGGCGTCTTTCGAGAAGGAGAAACAGAGCGCCGCCAATGCTGCAGCCGATCGTGATGCGGCATTGAAAGACGCGAAGGCCGCCCGCGACCGCTGCCAAGAGCTGGAGGACAAGTTGTAGAACCTGCGCGACAAGCATGCCGAAGAAGCACACGGCCGCCTGGAGAAGGAGGAGGAGATGAAGGCCTGGGAGGACGCCGTCAAGAACCGTGATGCTGAGCTGGAGGAGCTGGGGAAGACGCAGGCCGCCGAGCATAGCCGGCTGGAAGAGCTGGAGCAGAAGGTGAAGGCGAGGGAGGCCGATCTTGATGCCAAGGCGCGGGTCCTGGCTGAGGACCGCGTGGCCTTTGCCGATCTCGAGGAGAGGTCTCGCGTGGCACTGAAGACGCTCTACGAGCACGGCTTGGAGAAGCGGCTGACCACTGATGAGGACGGCCCTGTCCTGCTGCTCCCCCTCTTGGTGAAAGCGCTCGAGGAAGTCGTGGATGGTATCGGTCCCATGGCGGAGGCAGAAGCTCGTGTTCTTTCTTCAGCGGCATTGACTCGCGTCTTCAGCCATCTGCACCTCCGCGACCCCAACGCTTGTCTTGACGAGTTGCTGGAGCCTATGGCTGATGATCACTACGCAGCCGCCGTAGCAACCGTACAAGGTCAGGTGGAGGCCCTGCTGAAGAAGTTCCGCGGCTTTGTCTCCGCACCCTTGTCCGGCGATGCCGCCGATCCTGCGGCTGGTGGTGCAGGTGAAGACGACGTTACCCGGGGAGGAGCATCTTCTGCAGGTGATGGTGATCATCAAGGGTGACCTGCAGCTATCCTTCTGTTCCGTTCCTATAATATGCATCAGGCCTTGTGGAGGCGTTAAACTTCCGTTTGATATTGTGAGGACAATATGTTCTGTAATATTTGCTTCGAGATTTTGCGATTTTCCTCCTATCCGCTTTGTGTTCTGCGTCGGCAGAGCCCGGCCCCGCGCATACCTGAACCACCGTTGGGCCGACCCGAGACCTGGACGGACCAAGGAGTGAGGGGCTACGTGACCAGTTAGGCTCCTGAGTCGCGATGCTCAGGAGTCCCCCTTGACACGCAAACAGTTTATAGGGAGAGTACGCGAGGATAGATTAATGTTCTACGTCGGCAGAGCCCGGCCCCGCGCATACCTCAACCGCCGTTGGGCCGACCGGAGACTAGGACGGACCAAGGAGTGAGGGGCTACATGACCAGTTAGGCTCCTGAGTCGCGATGCTCAGGAGTCCCCCTTGACGCGCAAACAATTTCCATACCTGCCCTCGCCGAGGCCTCGGGAGGGGCATGTGACGACCAGGCCCGGGAGACCTGTTAGGCTGGCGTGCGCTTGGGCGTGACCCAAGAGCAGCCCCCAGGCCCGGGAGACCAGGTTGGGTGGTGTACGCTTGGGCGTGACCCGAGCGTCGCCCCCGTGTCCAGCCCCCTCGCGCGGCTCTCCCGAGTGGAGGCGTTGCGGTGAGGCCGGACGCTGAGCTCTGGGGCTCCCTGAGGTTGGTACGACGGTGGAGCCGCCCTCAGTTGTTTATCACCAGCGCGGAGCATAGTGCTTCCGCTTGTGCACGGGCATAGCCGCTCCTCAGCTGTGTCGACGGCCAGCGCGGAGCATGGTGCTTCCACTTGTGCGTGGGAGGGGGGCCCCCTCCGGGAGGAGCCCCCGGGGCGTGTACAGCCCCGCCCTGACACGTGGCTTGCACGGCAGGGCTGCGAGGTGTATCTGGGCACTCGTGAGCTAGCGCGGGACTCACGAGGCCCTACCTCAAGGCGGGTTGCGCCTGGTCTTGGTTCTTTGACAGCTGTGTGTTCCTGCGAGACGGTTAGGTGCAAGTGCTCTACGTCCTCAGGTCCCGGCCCTCGAGCAAGCTCAGCCGCCGCTGGTATTCTAGGTCGCGATGCCGTGGTCAAGTCCAGGGCGTGAGGGCTAGAGAGCCAGTAGGAGCTCCTGAGTCGCGATGCTCAGGATCCCCCCTTTTAACGCGCAAGCGAATTGCATGATGAAGGGACGTACCCGTGGCGGGTGGCAATCGAGCAGGAGATAATCACATGCAGATTAAGCATGGAGGCAAACCAACTTGGGTAAATGCAGAAAGATGCATGCCACTGGGTCAGGCCCGAGCGGCTTGGGGATGATGCAGCACGAGGGGCGCCCCCAACAGAGTAAACTGAAGACATAAGCAAAAGGGATACATGCCACAGGGACGGACCCACGCGGCCTGGGAATAATGGAGCCCGAGGGGAGCTCCCAGCTAAACGAAATTGGAAAATGTCACCTGGTTCTGTTGACGAAGGAGAGTTGGGGTAGCTGAAGGTACGCGGTGAAGGAATGGCTCCTCACGAGCCACCGGGGCCCTGAGCCTCGGGAGGCTCTGGGGGCTCAGGTGGTTCCCTGAGCACCATCTCAATTTCTGCCAGGACAGCGTGATGCCTGGCCTCCTGAGCCGCCAGGACACGCCGCATGTTGCGCTGATAGGCTGACGCCACGCTCGGCAAGTCGAAGGGCATGTGAACGTAGCTGTGTGATGGGCCCTTGCAACGGCCCACGCGCGAAGGCCAGAAAGGCTCCTGAGATGCGGCCCTGTTGAGCCCTGGAACGTCGATGGAGACATGCAGCTCGGCATCCTCGCCTGGATGGGGAGCTGCGCCTCGTGAGCGGCGGTCGCCGCGACGGCCCTTGCGTCTTGCAGTTCCTGAGTGGCCTTGGTGATGAACTCCTGAGCGGTGGGCACTCCTTGCCCTGTGTTCTACTGAGGGAAACGTGCTGCGAACCACCCCTCCAAGTGGTGCCCCAGCGCCTCCCTCATGAGGTTGGCAAGGTCTGAGGCCCTCCAGAAGGGAGCCCCCGAGCCCTACCTGAGGAGGGCGCCAGGCGCGCCTTCCTATGTGATGGAGGGAGGCGCCCCTGGAACGGGCGCTGATCCTGATGAGGCTCCAGCTGCGTCGCCACCCTCCTGAGGTCCTGCACGGCGCAGCTGCTTCTTCTTCTTGGGGAGGGCCTCAGAAGGGCCCTCGCCCTTGCTGTCGGGGTCGTCGATTGCTGTAGCTTGGAAGGCGCGCTCGAGGGAGCACACTGCATCTCTTTCTTCACATGGGACCGTGATGATTCCGCCGCTTCTTGGCATCTTGAGGACATTGTAGCCGTGGTCTGTCACCGCCATGAACTTGGCCAGGGCTGGATACCCGAGGATGGCGTTGTACAGCAGACGGATGTGTGCGACGTCGAAGTCGATGAGCTCAGTGCGGTAGTTCTTGCGTTCTCCGAAGGTGACAGGGAGGCGGACCTGCCCTATCGGTGTGGTGGAGCCGTCGATCACTCTTGAGAAAGGCTTGATAGGCTGAAGATGCTCATACGGCACTTGGAGGTTGTCGGACGTGTCGACGGACAGGACGTTGAGCCCTGCGTCGCCATCGATGAGTGTCTTGGTAACTTGCACATTGCTGATGACTGGTGAACAAAGCATCGGGAGGGCGCCAGCGGTGGCTGTGCACTTGAGCTGATCTGCCGAGTTGAAGGTGATGGCGCACTGGGACCACCTGAGCGGGCGCGTGGCCTCGAGCTTGGGGAGGACTGCATTCACCTCACGAGCGAACTGTTTGAAGATACGCTACGAGGCTAGGGCTTGAGCACCGCCCAAGATGCAGGCGATTGCACGCGGCTCTTGGAAGCCCCTAGCCCCCTCGTCCTGATGGTGGTTGTCATTCCTTCTTGGTGGTGGCGGCAGCGGGGGAAGACCGGCGTTGCCCTGAGGATGATCCTGACAAGGCTGGTCCCTCCAGGCGCCCTCGCGAGGATGGTCCTACCAGCGGTCCTCACGAGGCCTGTCGCGCCACTCCTGGCGCGGGCCACGGTCGTCCCAGCGTCCGCCTCCACGTCCTCCTCCTCGGCCGTAGCCCCGGTCGATCGCTGCGCTCGGGGCGTCGACCGAAGCATCCTTCACGAATGGCTCTGAGCTCTTGACAGTCACTGGTGTTGTGGGTGTTCAGGTTGTGGAAGGCGCAGAATGGTCGGTTATTCTTGGATGAGTCGGGCTGGTCTCTGCCTCGCTTGGTGTCAGGCTCCGCTGCGAGCACAGCTGCTTCCTTTCGCTTCACGTCCTTGGCCTTGGCCTTCTTCTCCTCTGCACCCGCAGGTGGCTGCTCGAGGAGGGAGAGGCGCCCCTCCTCAGCCCTTGCGCACTTGGTCGCCAGGTTGAACAGCTCCTGAGATGTGCACAGCTCCTCGTGGATAGCAAGCTCCTCTTTCATCTTGATGTCGCGGACGCCGTCAGAGAAGACGGAGATGATGGCCTCGTCCGTGACCTTGGGGATCTTGATGCGAGTGTTGTTGAAGCGTTGGATGTACTTCTGGAGGGTCTCGCCTGGTTGTTGCTTGATGCGGCGCGGGTCGACCGCGGCCGGCGGGCGGTCGCGGGTGCCTTGGAAGTTGGCGACGAAGCGGTCGCGCATCTCGTCCCAGGAATAGATCGAGCCCGGTGATAGGTTCAGGAGCCAGGAGCGGGCACCATCCTTGAGTGCCATGGGAAACCAGTTCGCCATGACTTTCTCGTCGCCGTTGGCTGCTTTGATGCTCAGCTCGTAGAGCTGCAGGAACTCCGTGGATCGGCGGTGCCGTCGTAGTGAGGAGGCAGGTCCGGCTTGAACTTGCCCGGCCAAGCGACGCTACGCAGCTCGGGGGTGAAGGCGCGGCAGCCGGCCGTGGTTGCTGGGGCCCGTCTTGGAGGTGGAGCTTGGTCTTGATGGGGTCCGCGCGCTGCCACCACGGGCAGCGCACGGTCTTGGCGAGGCAGGGCGGGGAGCGCAGGTGCAGCCTCTCGCGGCCGAGGGATTTCTTGGCAGCTTCTCTCTTCGCGCGCGGGCACCGGGCGTGGTGGATCGCGCTGTGGGGCCGCGCGCCTTGGCACCAAGGCACAGTCTTGGGGCAGAGGTGGTGGAGGCGCTCCATGAGCCACGTCGCCCGTGGCTGGGGAGGGCGAGGCAGAGAGTGGGACGGCGCCGGGGAGCCCCCTGCGGCGCGGACGAGCTCGGCAACGCGGTCGAGCCAGTCCCCGTAGAGGTCGTCGACAGGGCGGTAGCGTAGGAGCTCGTTCGCCATGAGGAGCGCGGCCTGCGCGTCCATGGGAGCGCGTCGTGCGTGGGACGAAGAACCGGCTGGGGTCAGCCATGTAGTGGCGGTGCAGCCGTCCTGCCGCACCGATGGGTGTAGTGAGGACGCTTGTTGCTCGTTCCCCGCCCGGCAGGTGGCGGCGTTGGCGGCAGGAGACGGAGAACGACGAGGTGGCCCACCGACGGGAGCCGTCTGAGCAACGCGGGCGGTGAGGGCAGACCGGCGCTCAGCTCGAGCGCGGCGAGCGTCCATAATGGAGACGACGGGGCGACGGAGCGATGGAAGGGAAGCTACGGCGCACCCCTACCTGGCGCGCCAAATGTCAGATCTGGGGTTCCGGCAAAACCCTTAAGGTTCAAACTCTCGGGTGCGCGTGAAGTTCTTTCCCTCCTACCGATCTACGCCCTAGCTCACTGAGATCTCGTAGACGAACTCAACGGCCTTGCAACACAGAAAGACACGAGATTTATACTGGTTCGGGCCACCGTTGTGGTGTAATACCCTACTCAGTGTGTGGTGGGGGATTGCCTCTTGGGCTGATGATGAACAGTACAAGGGGAAGAACAGCCTCCTGAGGTCGAGGTGTTCTTGTGCTCTGTGGACTTGTGGATGAGAACTCGATGCCTCTACTGTGGTGGCTAGCCCTACTTATATAGGCCCTGGTCCACTTCCCAAATATTGAGTGGGAAGGGAGCCAACAACGGCGGGCAATTTGAAAGGGGACAGCTAGTACAAGCTATCCTGACAAAAGCGGTCTTCGCATGCAAAAGGCCCTGGGGTGACGTCGTCTTGGGCTCCACGATGACCTCCATCTTGCCGTCCTGCTGCTCTTCGGTCTCGTTGCACCAGTATGGAAACCTTTGCCCGATGCCTCGGTACTCTGATACGTCTCCGTCTTATCTACTTTTCCAAACATTTTTGCCCTTGTTTTGGAGTCTAACTTGCATGATTTGAATGGAACTAACCCGTACTGACGCTGTTTTCAGTAGACTTTCCATGGTGTTATTTATGTGCAGAAAAAAAAGTTCTCGGAATGACCTGAAACTCCACGGAACGTCTATTTGGAAATAATAAAAAATCCGTGCAAAAGATGAAGACCAGGGGGCCCACACCCTGTCCACGAGGGTGGGGGGCGCGCCCTCCCCCCTAGGGCGCGCCCCTAGCTCGTGGGCCCCCTGGAGCTCCTCCGACCTCAACTCCAACTCTATATATTTGCTTTCGGGGAGAAAAAAACCAGAGAGAAGAATTCATCGCGTTTTACGATACAGAGCCGCCGTCATCATCAACCATCCTCCATCACCAATTTCATGATGCTCACCGCCATGCGTGAGTAATTCCATCGTAGGCTTGCTGGACGGTGATGGGTTGGATGAGATCTATCATGTAATCGAGTTAGTTTTGTTAGGGTTTGATCCCTAGTATCCACTATGTTCTGAGATTGATGTTGCTATGACTTTGCTATGCTTAATGCTTGTCACTAGGGCCCGAGTGCCATGATTTCAGATCTGAACATATTATGTTTTCATGAATATATCTGTGTTCTTGATCCTATCTTGCAAGTCTATAGTCACCTACTATGTGTTATGATATGGCAACCCCGAAGTGACAATAATCGGGACCACTCCCGGTGATGACCATAGTTTGAGGAGTTCATGTATTCACTATGTGCTAATGCTTTGTTCCGGTACTCTATTAAAAGGAGGCCTTAATATCCCTTAGATTCCATTGGGACCCCGCTGCCACAGGAGGGTAGGACAAAAGATGTCATGCAAGTTCTTTTCCATAAGCACGTATGACTATATCCGGAATACATGCCTACATTACATTGATGAATTGGAGCTAGTTCTGTGTCACCCTATGTTATGATTGTTACATGATGAACCGCATCCGGCATAATTCTCCATCAACGATCCAATGCCTACAAGCTTTTCACATATTGTTCTTCGCTTATTTACTTTTCCGGTTCTACTGTTACAATCACTACAAAACACCAAAAATATTACTTTTTCTATTGTTACTTTTGTTACCGTTACCACTACTATCATATTACTTTGCTACTAAATACTTTGCTGCAGATATTAAGTTATCCAGGTGTGGTTGAATTGACAACTCAACTGCTAATACTTGAGAATATTCTTTGGCTCCCCTTGTGTCGAATCAATAAATTTGGGTTGAATACTCTACCCTCAAAACTATTGCGATCCCCTATACTTGTGGGTTATCAAGACTATTTTCTGGCGCCGCTGCCGGGGAGCATAGCTCTATTCTTTGAGTCACTTGGGATTTATATCTGCTGGTCATTATGAAGAACTTGAAAGACGCTAAGACAACAATTTATCCCTCAACTACGAGGGGAGGTAAGGAACTGCCATCTAGCTCTGCACTTGATTCACCTTCTTTTTTGAGTAAGCTTGCGACACCTAAACCTGCTTCTGCTATTCGTTCTGATATGTCGCATGTTATTGATGATGCCACTTATGTTATGCATGATACTTATGATGAAACTACTTCTATGCTTGATACTACTGTGCCCCTTAGTGACTTTCTTGATGAACAAATTGCTAGGGCTAGAGAGAAAGAAATTATTGAAACTGATTATATTGATGAAAGTGATGATGAAGACTTGCCTGTTATTCCTGAGGGTTATGCTTTTGATAAAGAAGCTTCTTTAACTATTTTAGCTTGCAAAGATAGATATGAGCTCAAGAGGTTATTAGCTAAATGGAATCAACACTCTCTTAATGATAGAATGAGACCTGACCCCGCTTTTGCTACTTCACCTATCTGTGTTACCGATAAGGATTATGAATTCTCTATTGATCCTGATATAATTACTTTGGTTGAATCGGATCCTTTTCATGGCTATGAATCTGAAACTGTTGTGGCACATCTTACTAAATTAAATGATATAGCCACCCTGTTCACTAATGATGAGAAATCTCGCTACCTTTATATCCTTAAAATATTTCCGTTCTCATTAAAGGGTGATGCTAAGATATGGTTTAACTCTCTTGATCCTGGTTGTGTGCACAGTCCCCAGGATATGATTTATTACTTCTCTGCTAAATATTTCCGCGCTCATAAGAAACAAGCTGCCTTGAGGGAAATATACAACTTTGTGCAAATTGAAGAAGAGAGTCTCCCACAAGCTTGGGGGAGGCTTCTCAAGTTACTTAATGCTTTGCCTGATCATCCTCTCAAGAAAAATGAAATACTTGATATCTTTTATAATGGACTAACCGATGCTTCCAGAGATTACCTGGATAGTTGTGCTGGTTCTGTTTTTAGGGAAAGAACACCGGATGAAGCTGAAATTCTATTGAATAATATGTTGACAAATGAAAATAATTGGACACTTCTGGAGCTAGCTCCTGAGCCAATTCCTGAGCCTATTCCTAAACTAACTCCGAAGAAGAGAGGTGTTCTATTTCTCAGTCCCGAAGATATGCAAGAGGCAAAGAAATCCATGAAAGAAAAAGAAACATATGATCTTAATCCATTACCTACTGAAGAACCTCATGGTCTTGATAACCCGACACAGGTAGTAAAGGTAAATTCTCTCTATAGATATGATAAAGCTGAAATCCCTCCTACTAAAATTGCTAGCCAATGCTTGGATGAGTTTGATAACTTTATGGTTAAGCAAGAAGATTTCAATGCTTACTTTGGTAGACAATTAAAACAAAATGTTTATATGATTGAACACTTGGGTGATTATATGGCTAATGTTAGAGGTGAACTTAAACTTATTACTAAACATGCTTCTATGGTTACCACTCAAGTAGAACAAGTACATAAGGCTCAAAATGATTTGCTCAATGAAATGATAGTAAGAAAAATGACTATGTTGTTAGAGTGGCTACTAGAACTGGTAGAATGATTCAGGAACCTTTGTATCCTGAAGGCCACCCTAGGAGAATTGAGCAAGATTCTCAGAGAAATAATATTGATGCACCTACTCCTTCTAAAAAGAAGAAAAAGAAAAATGATAGGACTTTGCATGTTTCTAGTGAACCTATTGCTGAGCTACCTGAGAATCCAAATGATATATCTATTTCTGATGCTGAAACACAATCTGGTAATGAACATGAGCCTAATGAAAATATTAATAATGATGTTCATGATGATGCTCAACCTAGTAATGATAATGATGTAGAAATTGAACCTGCTATTGATCTTGATAACCCACAATCAAAGAATCAACGTTATGATAAGAGAGACTTTGTTGCTAAGAAACAAGGTAAACAAAGAGAACCTTGGGTTCAGAAACCCATGCCTTTTCCTCCCAAACCATCCAAGAAAAAGGATGATGAGGATTTTGAGCGTTTTGCTCAAATGATTAGACCTATCTTTTTACGTATGCGATTAACTGATATGCTCAACATGAATCCTTATGCTAAGTATATGAAAGATATTGTTACAAATAAGAGAAAGATAACGGAAGCTGAGATTTCCACCATGCTCGCTAATTATACTTTTAAGGGTGGAATACCAAAGAAACTAGGAGATCCAGGAGTACCCACTATACCATGCTCCATTAAAATAAACTATGTTAAAACTGCTTTTTGTGATCTTGGAGCCGGTGTTAGTGTTATGCCTCTCTCTTTATATCGTAGACTTGACTTGAATAAGTTGACACCTACTGAAATATCTTTGCAAATGGCTGATAAATCAACTGCTATACCTGTCGGTATTTGTGAGGATGTGCCTGTTGTGGTTGCAAACGTTACTATTTTAACGGACTTTGTTATTCTTGATATTCCCGAGGACGATAGTATGTCTATTATTCTTGTAAGACCCTTTTTGAATACTACAGGGGCTGTTATTGATTGGAACAAAGGCAATGTCACTTGTCATGTCAATGGTAATGAGCATACGGTACACTTTCCGAGGAAACAACCTCAAGTCCACAGTATAAATTCTATCGGAAAAATTCCATCAATTATTTTTGGAGGTTTTGAATTTCCTCTTCCTACTGTCAAGAAGAAATATGACATTCTTATTATTGGGGATGTGCATATCCCCGTTGAGGTAACATAGTGTTTTTCAAAATTTCTCCGGTTCCATGTTATTCGGAATGAGTTTGTTAACAAGACTTGATCAACCTTGCTAGTGGATTCCTTTTGATGAGCATGAGATGGATGAAACTAGAAGGCACAACCTTCTGTACCCTCTTTCTACTTTCTGTTATTTAGTTGAAATAAAGTAAAAATAGTATTTTTCTGTCTGTTTTCTGATTTATCCGTGCAATATAAAAATACCCTGAAAATAAAAGTTCTCCAAATGCCCTGAAAATGGAATATGATTTTTTCTGGAATATTGGAGAATATCTGGCACTGAGAACACAACAGGAGGGGCATGCACCTGGCCACGAGGGTGGAGGGCGCGCCCTACCCCCCAGGGCACGCCCCCTGCCTCGTGGGCCCATGGTGGCCCTCCTCCACTTATTCCTGCACCCACACATTCCTTCTTCCTCCCACAAACATCAATATCCAGCTCAAGCATGAGTTCTAGCTCATTTTGCTGCGATTTTCGATCTCCTTGCTCAAAGCACCTCTCACAAAACTGCTTGGGGAGATTGTTCCTTGGTATGTGACTCCTCCATTGGTCCAATTAGTTTTTGTTCTAGTGCTTTATTCATTGCAAATTTGTGCTGCCTAGGTGACCATGTTCTTGAGCTTGCATGTCAAATTTATGTGGTTCCAAGTAGTTCTAATGCTTGATATAGGCTCTAGGCACTTGTAGGAGTAGTTTCTATCAATTTTATTGAGCTTGGTTCACTTTTGTTTGAAGTTACTAAAAATTTCAGAAATTTTTCAGAGGAAGAAATATGCTTAGGAAAATGTTCCAGGGTGGTTCTTCAAGGAAGCAAGGACCCAGGCTTGCAATGCGTGATGCTGACGAGGAGCCACCAAGGGACGCTCCAGTGCGTCCTTGTGAATGGCCTTCAGAAAATTTTATGGATCGAGCGGGAATCAAGGAAGAATTTAACGCATATTTGCGTAACGCCGATCTTGTGAGCTTTGAGGCAGACAAATGCCGCCAGTACCACTATCTCACTAGTACATTTGTGAGGAGGTTTGAGTTTTCATCTTCACGTAATTCTCCAACTGTCCTGTTTGATCTTTATGAAAAATCTTATACCATGGACTTAGAGGATTTTACTTCTGCCTGCAAACTTCCACAATGGGGTTGTGTTAGTGAACCCCGTAAATCTGAATTTAGAAACTTTCTTGCTGGTATAACCGTGGGGGAATCCAGAGATATACCCCAAGCTACCATAGGGAGCATCCATTTTCCTGCTATACATTATTTTGCTCTCTTCAAAGGTAGATGCATAAATGGTAAAGATGAAGCATGTCACATGTGTGTCCCTGATCTCAGTATTCTTAGGAGTGCTGTGTTAGGAGACCAAACTTATAACTTGGGAGCTATTGTTGCACGTAGGTTGCATAATAATAGATTTAATGGAGATTTCTTTGGTGGAATTTATGCAACCCGCTTAGCTGATTTTCTTGGTGTGGACGTTCGTGAGGATGACATTGAGTTGCCTCCTACTTATTTAGACTAGAATCCTATGGTCTATCACCAGTTTGTCGAGAGGAATGAACCACCTCTCCGATATCGCCCAATCCTTGACAGACGTCATGCTTTCCGTATTACTCTCCCTGCTCCTGCCTTCTTTGATTATCAGGCAAAAGGAAGACATTTTATCACCAGAGAGGAGGCAAATGAGTACAAGAGGAGGGTGGAGGCAGCTCGCCGCCACGCTGTAGCTCAGGAGGCAACAACTGCCGCAGCTCAGTACGACCCCAGCTACACCTACGGATATCCGCCAGGCCATCCTTGGCAATAAACCAACTTAGGTCAAAAGCCTAAGCTTGGGGGAGTACGTATTTCCCACCGACATTACATTTATGTTCACACACACTCATTGCTAGATGTCGGTGCTCATACTCTTTCAGTGTAATATCCATGCTAGTTTATTTTTTCTTTTTATTCCTGCTTTCTTCTTGTGTGTTTAATAAACCTTAAGAAAAACAAAAAAAATTATTGTAGCTTTTAGTTAGTTTACTTTTCTTGCTGTAGTAGTAATAATCAAAAAGAAAACCCAAAAAGATTTCCCGTTCTTCTTGTGCTTGTTGGGAGCTTTCCCGTGTAAATGTTTTTATTTCTTTTCTTTTCGTCGGGGGTCGATAGGAGAAGACCATGATTAAATTGTTGAAGTGGCTCTTATATGCATTATTGTTGATTTAACCAAGAGCCCATATTGCCTTGTCTTCTCCTGTTTATTGAATGCTCGCAGATTCCAGCTTAGTCCAATGCACGTGCACTCATATTATTATTCACATCGTTCGATTGTGCAAGTGAAAGGCAATTATGACGATATATGATGGACTGACTGAGATGAGAAAAGCTGGTATGAACTCGACCTCTCTTGTTTTTGTAAATATGATGAGTTCATCGTTCCTGATTTAGCTTATTATGAATAAACATGTCTGCGATGACAATTAGAGATCATAGTTGCTTATGCCATGCTTGATTAGCTATGAGTTATAATGGTTTACCTTGCGTGCCAACATGCTATTAAAATGGTTGTGATGTGGTATAGTGGGGTGGTATCCTCCTGTGAATGATTTAAGTGACTCGACTTGGCACATGTTCACACATGTAGTTGAAACAAATCAACATAGCCTTCATGATATTTATGTTCATGGTGGATTATATCCTACTCATGCTTGCACTCAAAGTTTATTAATTATAATGCATGTTCATGACTATTGTCGCTCTCTAGTTGGTTGCTTCCCAGTCTTTTGCTAGCCTTCACTTGTACTAAGCGGGAATAATGCTTGTGCATCCAATCCCTTAAACTCCAAAATTTATTCCATATGAGTCCACTATACCTTCCTATATGCGGTATCTACCTGCCGTTCCAAGTAAATTTGTATGTGCCAAACTCTAAACCTTCAACTAAACATTCTATTTTGTATGCTCGAGTAGCTCATGTATCAACTAGGGCTGTCCGTATCTTCCATGCTAGGCGGGTTATTCTCAAGAGGAGTGGACTCCGCTCGTCATTCACGAGAAAATGGGTGGTCTCCGGGATGCCCAGTCCCATGATTTATGCAAACTAAATTAAAATAATTGCAAACAAAACTCCCCCTGGGACTGTTGCTAGTTGGAGACACTCGTTGTTTCGAGCAAGTCATGGATTGATGCTTGTTGGTGGAGGGGGAGTATAAACTTTACCATTCTGTTTGGGAACCGCCTATAATGTGTGTAGCATGGAAGATATCGCCATCTCTTGGTTGTTATGTTGACAATGAAAGTATGCCACTCAAAATATTATTTATCTCTATTTTAAAACCGAGCTCTGGCACCTCTACAAATCCCTGCTTCCCTCTGCCAAGGGCCTATCTATTTACTTTCATGTTGATTCATCACCCTCTTATTAAAAAGCACTAGCTGGAAAGCGAAGCTGTCATTTGCATCCATTACTATTAATTTATATTGGGTATGACTATGACTGGAACTCTTTTACCATGAATTACTATGTCTAGTCAGTCCTTGATCTTTAAAGGTGCTCTGCATTTATGTTTTGCGGTCTCAGAAAGGGCTAGTGAGATACCATCTTGTTATACCATATTATGATTGTTTTGAGAAAGTGTTGTCATCCGAGATTTATTATTATCACTCATTAGTTGATTATGCCATTGATATGAGTAAACATGAGACCTGAGAGTAATTATGAATGTGGTTAGTCATAATCTTTGCTGAAAACTTGAATGCCGGCTTTACATATTTACAACAACAAGAGCAAACAGAGTTTGTAAAAGTTTTTCTTTATCATTTTCAGTCTGTCAACTGAATTGCTTGAGGACAAGCAAAGGTTTAAGCTTGGGGGAGTTGATACGTCTCCGTCGTATCTACTTTTCCAAACACTTTTGCCCTTGTTTTGGACTCTAACTTGCATGATTTGAATGGAACTAACCCGGACTGACGCTGTTTTCAGCAGACTTTCCATGGTGTTATTTATGTGCAGAAACAAAAGTTCTCGGAATGACCTAAAACTCCAGGAACGTCTATTTGGAAATAATAAAAAATCCTTGCAAAAGATGAAGACCAGGGGGCCCACACCCTGTCCACGAGGGTGGGGGGCGCACCCTCCCCCTAGTGCGCGCCCCTACCTCGTGGTCCCCCTGGAGCTCCTCCAACCTCAACTCCAACTCTATATATTTGCTTTCGGGGAGAAAAAACCAGAGAGAAGAATTCATCGCGTTTTACGATACGGAGCCGCCGCCAAGCCCTAAAACCTCTTGGGAGGGCTGATCGGGAGTCCGTTCGGGGCTTCGGAGAGGGGGATTCGTCGCCGTCATCATCATCAACCATCCTCCATCACCAATTTCATGATGCTCACCGCCGTGCGTGAGTAATTCCATAGCAGGCTTGCTGGACGTTGATGGGTTGGATGAGATGTATCATGTAATCGAGTTAGTTTTGTTAGGGTTTGATCCCTAGTATCCACTATGTTCTGAGATTGATGTTGCTATGACTTTGCTATGCTTAATGCTTGTCACTAGGGCCCGAGTGCCATGATTTCAGATCTGAACCTATTATGTTTTCATGAATATATGTGTGTTCTTGATCCTATCTTGCAAGTCTATAGTCACCTACTATGTGTTATGATCCGGCAACCCCGAAGTGACAATAATCGGGACCACTCCCGGTTATGGCCATAGTTTGAGGAGTTCATGTATTCACTATGTGCTAATGCTTTGTTCCGGTACTCTATTAAAAGGAGGCCTTAATATCCCTTAGTTTCCATTAGGACCCAGCTGCCACGGGAGGGTAGGACAAAAGATGTCATGCAAGTTCTTTTCCATAAGCACATATGACTATATTTGGAATACATGCCTACATTACATTGATGAATTGGAGCTAGTTCTGTGTCGCCCTATGTTATGATTGTTACATGATGAACCGCATCCGGCATATTCTCCATCACCGATCCAATGCCTACGAGCTTTTCACATATTGTTCTTCGCTTATTTACTTTTCCGTTGCTACTGTTACAATCACTACAAAACACCAAAAATATTACTTTTGCTACTGTTACTTTTGTTACAGTTACCACTACTATCATATTACTTTGCTACTAAATACTTTACTGCAGATATTAAGTTATCCAGGTGTGGTTGAATTGACAACTCAACTGCTAATACTTGAGAATATTCTTTGGCTCCCCTTGTGTCGAATCAATAAATTTGGGTTGAATACTCTACCCTCGAAAACTATTGCGATCCCCCATACTTGTGGGTTATCATACTCCGCGCCTGCGCCTACTTCCTTAGCACCAAACAGGAAACAAGGACGCTGCACGCACTGGCGCCCGCCTAACACCCGCCTGGTGTCTATCGTCATGGCTCACGTCACGGGAGCCTCGTGAGGTTTGCCCTGCCTTGATATCTCCGCTCCTCATGAGCCTGCCTCGGGAGGTAGCTCCTGAGGAGGTCCTGCGTCGTCCGCCTCACGAGGCTTGGCCCCTCGCGAGGGTCTTGAAAGCCCTGTTGATGAAGATGGGCCGTACAGGCCCGCTGACAAAGCCACGCCGTGGGCCGTAGGTAGGCAAGTCTGGGGACCCCCGTTCCCAGAACGCCGACAGCACGGGCTCAATCACATTGGAAGTCGTCTTCGGATCCCCGGACAACTTCTGAAGAGAAGACTTGATCTTCGATATCGCCCCCTTCCGCAGTGGCTATCACGCACTGCTCGGACGAACTGCATTTGCTCGATTCAATGTGGTGCCACACTATGATTATCTCAAACTCAAGATGCATGGACCACGCGGTGTCATAATAGTCAATGGAAATACGGAACGCTCCCTCCGTACCGAGGAGCACATCGCGGCCCTGGCAGCGGAAGTACAGAGCAGCCTTCTCAAGCAGAATTTTAATTCAGAGGCCAAGCTCCCGGACACTGTCAAACGAGTCCGGACTACTCCGCAGCTTGACAGTCCAGCTCATCAGGAGCTCGACTAGCAATTCGGCCTCAGTCTCAGTCCCGACCAAATGGCGGCGTACGTACCGCACGTACATAACTACACACTCAGAATACCATGGCCAAAGTGAAGGAAATATGCCCTAGAGGCAATAATAAAGTTATTATTTATTTCCTTATTCTCATGATAAATGTTTATTATTCATGCTAGAATTGTATTAACCGGAAACGTAATACATGTGTGAATACATAGACAAACAGAATGTCACTAGTATGCCTCTACTTGACTAGCTCGTTGATCAAAGATGGTTATGTTTCCTAGCCATTGACATGAGTTGTCATTTGATTAACGGGATCACATCATTAGGAGAATTATGTGATTGACTTGACCCATTCTGTTAGCTTAACACTCGATCGTTTAGTATGTTGCTATTGTTTTCTTCATGACTTATACATGTTCCTATGACTATGAGATTATGCAACTCCCGTTTACCGGAGGAACACTTTGTGTGCTACCAAATGTCACAACGTAACTGGGTGATTATAAAGGTGCTCTACAGGTGTCTCCGAAGGTACTTGTTGGGTTGGCGTATTTCGAGATTAGGATTTGTCACTCCGATTGTCGGAGAGGTATCTCTGGGCCCACTCGGTAATGCACATCACTTAAGCCTTGCAAGCATTGCAACTAATGAGTTAGTTGCGGGATGGTGTATTTCGGAATGAGTAAAGAGACTTGCCGGTAATGAGATTGAACTAGGTATTGAGATACCGACGATCGAATCTCGGGCAAGTAACATACCGATGACAAAGGGAACAACGTATGTTGTTATGTGGTTTGACCGATAAAGATCTTCGTAGAATATGTGGGAGCCAATATGAGCATCCAGGTTCCGCTATTGGTTATTGACCGGAGACGTGTCTCGGTCATGTCTACATAGTTCTCGAACCCGTAGGGTCCGCACGCTTAAAGTTCGATGACGGTTATATTATGAGTTTATGTGATTTTATGTACCTAAGGTAGTTTGGAGTCCCGGATGAGATCGGGGACATGACGAGGAGTCTCGAAATGGTTGAGACGTAAAGATCGATATATTGGACGACTATATTCGGACATCGGAAAGGTTCCGAGTGGTTCGGGTATTTTTTGGAGTACCGGGGAGTTACGGGAATACGGGAGAAGAAGTATATGGGCCTTATTGGGCTTTAGGGGAGAGGGAGAGGCAGGCCGCGTGCCCCCCCATTGACTAGTCCGAATTGAACTAGGGGGAGGGGCGGCGCCCCCTCCTTCCTTTTCTCCCCTCTTCCCTTTCTTTGACTCCTACTCCTACTACTTGGAAGGGGGGAATCCTACTCCCGGTGGGAGTAGGACTCCTCGAGGGCGCGCCATAGGGGCCGGCCCTCTCCCCCCTCCTCCACTCCTTTATATACGTGGCCAGGGGGCACCCCATAGACACAACAATTGATCATTGATCTCTTAGCCGTGTGCGGTGCCCCCCTCCACCATAATCCACCTCGATAATATCGTAGCGGTGCTGACGAAACTCTCCCTCAAAGCTCGGCTGGATCGGAGTTCGAGGGACGTCATCGAGTTGAACGTGTGCTGAACTCGGAGGTGCCGTGCGTTCGGTACTTGATCGGTCGGATCGTGAAGACGTACGACTACATCAACCGCGTTGTGCTAACGCTTCCGCTTTCGGTCTATGAGGGTACGTGGACAACACTCTCCACTCTCGTTGCTATGCATCACCATGATCCTGTGTGTGCGTAGGATTTTTTTTGAAATTACTACGTTTCCCAACAGTGGCATCCGAGCCTCGTTTTATGCATAGATGTCATATGCACGAGTAGAACACAAGTGAGTTGTGGGCGATATAAGTCATACTGCTTACCAGCATGTCATACTTTGGTTCGGCGGTATTGTTGGATGAAGCGGCCCGGACCGACATTACGCGTACGCTTACGCGAGACTGATTCTACCGACGTGCTTTGCACACAGGTGGCGTGCGGGTGTCAGTTTCTCCAACTTTAGGTTGAACCGAGTGTGGCTACGCCCGGTCCTTGAGAAGGTTAAAACATCACTAACTTGACAAACTATCGTTGTGGTTTTGATGCGTAGGTAAGAACGGTTCTTGCTCAGCCCGTAGCAGCCATGTAAAACTTGCAACAACAAAGTAGAGGACGTCTAACTTGTTTTTGCAGGGCATGTTGTGATGTGATATGGTCAAAGCATGATGCTAAATTTTATTGTATGAGATGATCATGTTTTGTAACCGAGTTATCGGCAACTGGCAGGAGCCATATGGTTGTCGCTTTATTGTATGCAATGCAATCGCCCTGTAATGCTTTACTTTATCACTAAGCGGTAGCGATAGTCGTAGAAGCATAAGTTAGCGAAACGACAATGATGCTACGATGGAGATCAAGGTGACGCGCCGGTGACGATGGTGATCATGACGGTGCTTCGGAGATGGAGATCACAAGCACAAGATGATGATGGCCATATCATATCACTTATATTGATTGCATGTGATGTTTATCTTTTATGCATCTTATCTTGCTTTGATTGACGGTAGCAGTATAAGATGATCTCTCACTAAATTTCAAGATAAAAGTGTTCTCCCTGAGTATGCACCGTTGCCAAAGTTCGTCATGCCCAGGCACCACGTGATGATCGGGTGTGATAAGTTCTACGTCCATCTACAACGGGTGCAAGCCAGTTTTGCACACGCAGAATACTCAAGTTAAACTTGACGATCGTAGCATATGCAGATATGGCCTCGGAACACTGAGACCGAAAGGTCGAGCGTGAATCATATAGTAGATATGATCAACATAGTGATGTTCACCATTGAAAACTACTCCATTTCACGTGATGATCGGTTATGGTTTAGTTGATTTGGATCACGTGATCACTTAGATGATTAGAGGGATGTCTATCTAAGTGGGAGTTCTTAAGTAATATGATTAATTGAACTTTGATTTATCATGAACTTAGTCTTGGTAGTATTAACATATCTATGTTGTAGATCAATAGCTCACGTTGTTGCTTCCCTATGTTTTATATATGTTCCTAGATAAAACTAAGATGAAAGATGTTAGTAGCAATGATGCGGATTGGATCCGTGATATGACGTTTATCCTCATTGCTGCACAGAAGAATTATGTCCTTGATGCACCGCTAGGTGACAGACCTATTGCAGGAGCAGATGCAGATGTTATGAACGTTTGGCTAGCTCAATATGATGACTACTTGATAGTTTAGTGCACCATGCTTAACGGCTTAGAATCGGGACTTCAAAGACGTTTTGAACGTCATGAAACATATGAGATGTTCCAAGAGTTGAAGTTAATATTTCAAGCAAATACCCGAGTTGAGAGATATGAAGTCTCCCATAAGATCTATAGCTAAAAGATGGAGGAGATTAGCTCAAGCAGTGAGCATGTGCTCATATTGTCTGGGTACTACAATCGCTTGAATCAAGTGGGAGTTAATCTTCCAGATAAAATACTGATTGACAGAATTCTCTAGTCACCATCACCAAGTTAGTAGAATTTCGTGATGAACTATAATATGCAAGGGATGACAAAAGTAATTCCCAAGCTCTTTGTGATGCTGAAATCGACGAAGGTAGAAATCAAGAAAAACATCAAGTGTTGATGGTTAACAAGACCACTAGTTTCAAGAAAAGGGCAAAGGGAAGAACGGGAACTTCAAGAAGAACGGCAAGCAAGTTGACACTCAAGTGAAGAAGCCCAAGTCTGGACCTAAGCCTGAGACTGAGTGCTTCTACTGCAAAGGGACTGGTCACTGGAAGCGGAACTGCCCCAAGTATTTGGTGGATAAGAAGGATGGCAAAGTGAACAAAGCTATATTTGATATACATGTTATTGATGTGTACTTTACTAGTGTTTATAGCAACCCCTCGATATTTGATACTGGTTCAGTTGCTAAGAGTAGTAACTCGAAACGGGAGTTGCAGAATGAACAGAAACTAGTTAAGGGCGAGGTGACGATGTGTGTTGGAAGTAGTTCCAAGATTAATATGATCATCATCGCACTCCCTATACTTTCGGGATTAGTGTTGAACCTAAATAAGTGTTATTTGGTGTTTGCGTTGAGCATGAATATAATTTGATCATGTTTACTGCAATACGGTCATTCATTTAAGTTAGAGATCAATTGTTGTTCTGTTTACATGAATAAAACCTTCTATGGTCATACACCCAACAAAAATGGTTTGTTGGATCTCGATCGTAGTGATACACATATTCATAATATTAAAGCCAAAAGATGCAAAATTAATAATGATAGTGCAACTTATTTGTGGCACTGCCGTTTAGGTCATATTGGTGTAATGTGCATGAAGAAACTCCATGTTAATGGAATTTTGGAATCACTTGGTACTTGCGAACCTTGCCTCATGGGCAAGATGACTAAAACGCCATTCTCAGGAACTATGGAGCGAGCAACAGATTTGTTGGAAATCATACATACAGATGTATGTGGTCCGATGAATGTTGAGACTCACGGCGGGTATCGTTATGTTCTCACCTTCACAGATGATTTGAGCAGATATGGGTATATCTACTTGGTGAAACATAAGTCTGAAACATTTGAAAAGTTCAAAGAATTTCAGAGTGAAGTGGAAAATCATCGTGACAAGAAAATAAGGTTTCTACGATCTGATCGCGGAGACAAATATTTGAGTTACGAGTTTGGTCTTGAAATTAAAACAATGTGGAATAGTTTCACAAATTCGTGCCACCTGGAACACCACAACATAATGGTGTGTCCGAACGTCATAACCGCACTTTATTGGATATAATGCAATCTATGATGTTTCTTACCGATTTACCACTATAGTTTTGGGGTTATGCATTAGAGACAGCTGCATTCACATAAAAAGGGCACCATCTAAATTCATTTGAGACGACACCGTATGAACTATGGTTTGGCAAGAAACCAAAGTTGTCATTTCTTAAAGTTTGGGGTTGCGACGCTTATAAGAAAAAGTTTCATCCTGATAAGCTCAAACCCAAATCGGAGAAATGTATCTTCATAGGATACCCAAAGGAGACAGTTGGGTACACCTTCTATCACAGATCCGAAGGCAAGATATTCGTTGCTAAGAATGGATCCTTTCTAGAGAAGGAGTTTCTCTCGAAAGAAGTGAGTGGGAGGAAAGTAGAACTTGATGAGGTAACTGTACCTGCTCCCTTATTGGAAAGTCGTTCATCACAGAAATTTGTTCCTGTGACTACTACACCAATGAGTGAGGAAGCTAATGATGATGATCATGTAACTTCAGATCAAGTTACTACCGAACCTCGTAGGTAAACCAGAGTGAGATCCGCACTAGAGTGGTACGGTAATCCTGTTCTGGAGGTCATGTTACTTGACCATGACGAACCTACGAACTATGAGGAAGCGATGGTGAGCCCAGATTCCGCAAAATGGCTTGAGGCCATGAAATCTGAGATGGGATCCATGTATGAGAACAAAGTGTGGACTTTGGTTGACTTGCCCGATGATCGGCAAGCCATAGAAAATAAATGGATCTTCAAGAGGAAGACAGACGGTGATAGTAGTGTTACTATCTACAAAGCTAGATTTGTCGCAAAAAGGTTTTCGACAAGTTCAAGGTGTTGACTACGATGTGATTTTCTCACTCGTAGAGATGCTTAAGTCTGTCCGAATCATGTTAGCAATTGCCGCATTTTATGAAATCTGGCAAATGGATAAACAAAACTGCATTCCTTAATGGATTTATTAAAGAAGAGTTGTATATGATGCAACCAGAAGGTTTTGTCAATCCTAAAGGTGCTAACAAAATATGCAAGCTCCAGCGATCCATCTATTGACTGGTGCAAGCATCTCAGAGTAGGAATATACGCTTTGATGAGTTGATCAAAGCATATAGTTTTATACAGACTTGCGGTGAAGCCTGTATTTACAAGAAAGTGAGTGGGAGCACTACAACATTTCTGACAAGTATATGTGAATGACATATTGTTGATCGGAAATAATGTAGAATTATTCTGCAAAGCATAAAGGAGTGTTTGAAAGGAGTTTTTCAAAGAAAGACCTCGGTGAAGCTGCTTACATATTGAGCATCAAGATCTATAGAGATAGATCAAGACGCTTGATAAGTTTTTTCAATGAGTACATACCTTGACAAGATTTTGAAGTAGTTAAAAAGAGAACAGTCAAAGAAAGAGTTCTTGCCTGTGTTACAAGGTGTGAAATTGAGTAAGACTCAAAGCCCGACCACGTACGACAGAAGATAGAAAGAGAACGAAAGTCATTCCCTATGCCTCAGCCATAGGTTCTACAAAGTATGCCATGCTGTGTACCAGATCTATTGAATACCCTACCACTAAGTTTGGCAAGGGAGTACAATAGTGATCTAGGAGTAGATCGCTAAACATCGGTGAAAATTATCCTTAGTGGAATAAGGATATGTTTCTGGATTATGGAGGTGACAAAAGGTTCGTCGTAAAGGGTTACATCGATGCATATTTTGACACTGATCCAGATGACTCTAAGTCTCAATCTGGATGCATATTGAAAGTGGGAGCAATTAGCTAGAGTAGCTCCGTGCAGAGCATTGTTGACATAGAAATTTGAAAAATACATACGGATCTGAATGTGGCAGACCCGTTGACTAAACTTCTCTCACAAGCAAAACATGATCACACCTTAGTACTCTTTGGGTGTTAATCACATAGCGATGTGAACTAGATTATTGACTCTAGTAGACCCTTTGGGTGTTGGTCACATGACGATGTGATCTATGGGTGTTAATCACATGGTGATGTGAACTATTGGTGTTAAATCACATGACGATGTGAACTAGATTATTGACTCTAGTGCAAGTGGGAGACTGAAAGAAATATGCCCTAGAGGCAATAATAAAGTTATTATTTACTTCCTTATTCTCATGATAAATGTTTATTATTCATGCTAGAATTGTATTAACCGGAAACGTAATACATGTGTGAATACATAGACAAACAGAATGTCACTAGTATGCCTCTACTTGACTAGCTCGTTGATCAAAGATGGTTATGTTTCCTAGCCACTGACATGAGTTGTCATTTGATTAACGGGATCACATCATTAGGAGAATGATGTGATTGACTTGACCCATTCCGTTAGCTTAGCACTCAATCGTTTAGTATGTTGCTATTGCTTTCTTCATGACATATACATGTTCCTATGACTATGAGATTATGCAACTCCTGTTTACCGGAGAAACACTTTGTGTGCTACCAAACGTCACAACGTAACTGGGTGATTATAAAGGTTCTCTACAGGTGTCTCCAAAGGTACTTGTTGGGTTGGCGTATTTCGAGATTAGGATTTATCACTCCGATTGTCGGAGAGGTATGTCTGGGCCCACTCGGTAATGCACATCACTTAAGCCTTGCAAGCATTGCAACTAATGAGTTAGTTGTGGGATGATGTATTACGGAACGAGTAAAGAGACTTGCCGGTAACGAGATTGAACTAGGTATTGAGATATCAACGATCGAATCTCGGGCAAGTAACATACCGATGACAAAGGGAACAACGTATGTTGTTATGCGGTTTGACCGATAAAGATCTTCATAGAATATGTGGGAGCCAATATGAGCATCCAGGTTCCGCTATTGGTTATTGACCGGAGACGTGTCTCAGTCATGTGTACATAGTTCTCGACCCGTAGGGTCCGCACGCTTAAAGTTCGATGACGGTTATATTATGAGTTTATGTGATTTGATGTACCGAAGGTAGTTCGGACTCCCGGATGAGATCGGGGACATGACGAGGAGTCTCGAAATGGTCGAGACATAAAGATCGATATATTGGACGACTATATTCGGACATCGGAAAGGTTCCAAGTGGTTCGTGTATTTTTCGGAGTACCGGGGAGTTACGGGAATACGGGAGAAGAAGTATATGGGCCTTATTGGGCTTTAGGGGAGAGGGAGAGGCAGGCCGCGCGCCCCCCATTTGACTAGTCCGAATTGGACTAGGGGGAGGGGCGGCGCCCCCTCCTTCCTTCTCTTCCCTCTTCCCTTTCCTTGACTCCTACTCCTACTACTTGGAAAGGGGGGAATCCTACTCCCGGTGGGAGTAGGACTCCTCCAGGGCGCGCCATAGGGGCCGGCCCTCTCCCCCCTCCTCCACTCCTTTATATACGTGGCCAGGGGCACCCCATAGACACAACAATTGATCATTGATCGCTTAGCCGTGTGCGGTGCCCCCCTCCACCATAATCCACCTCGATAATATCGTAGCGGTGCTTAGGCGAAGCCCTGCGTCGGTAGAACATCATCATCGTCACCACGCCGTCGTGCTGATGAAACTCTCCCTCAAAGCTCGGCTGGATCGGAGTTCGAGGGACGTCATCGACCTGAATGTGTGCTGAACTCGGAGGTGCCGTGCGTTCGGTACTTGATCGGTCCGATCGTGAAGACGTACGACTACATCAATCGCGTTGTGCTAACGCTTCCGCTTTCGGTCTACGAGGGTACGTGGACAACACTCTCCCCTCTCGTTGATATGCATCACCATGATCCTGTGTGTGCGGCGGAATTTTTTTGAAATTACTACGTTTCCCAACACGAAGACGGAGGCATAACTCGATTGTGGTCCATAATACGGCTCGACCTTCCCTGGGCACACATACTTTCCCTTTTCTCTTTATCCTTTTCAGGTTTCTTTTCCACAGGCCCCTCACGACGGCCTGATCATCGATCCTTTCGAAGGATGGATATACCAAGGCGGCAAGCAACATAGACGCGTGGGGGAATCTCTAGGTGGTCTTCTTGACGATCACTCTACCTGTTTTCAGGACCTACACGCAGCTCCCCCTTGGTCTCGTCATGTTAAATAGCCCTGTTGCTTATCGCACTATTTGTACAAATACGCTTTGACGTATTAATCAAATTATAATGGGAACAGTTTGCGGCCCAACTTATGCGGCACTGGCTTACTACTTCATTTTATTTTTCTATCCTTATCGATTGCACCCGTACACTTTGGTACGCTTTCATTCGCCAGGGGCTTCATTGCGCTCCATACTACGGCAACAATGTCCGAACACTTTTTACAGTATAGTTTGGCACCCCGAATTTAGCATTATATGCATCGACTCCGAATCATGTCTTTGGTCAATAGTTGGGTTGCCCAGCTCCTGTGCTTACTACCTTACGTTCCGCCCTATCGGCTAGGGTAGTAAAGGAAGAACTACTGCGATTGTGTTTCTGGTTCATCCGGGTAAACACCTCAGTAGAAAAGCTGAAAACTGACTGTCATGATGCGGCGAGAGCTGGTCAGCTGTTCGGAGGTTAAAATCTCTTGCGATTTTTTCCGCATTATGTGACAGAACGGCCTCCACCCGATTAGGTGTCTACAGCACCCTAGTCCGGATTAACAAATACTAACTAGGGGCTGCGCCTACATTTCTATTGTCAAACTCCTACGGCTGAGTGAGGGTGATAAAGCCACATAGTCCGATTGCCTGGTTCGTTGCGCTAAACACCTCTTTCAAGGACCAAACTCCTGGATCAAGAGTGTTTAGGTTCCAACCCGAACACCCCCGTACTACCTACGTGGGGGCTAAAGCCGACGACTGGCCAACTCTCAGATTAAATAAAACGGCCACACAGGAGGCAAATTTTTAAACAAACAACAAGCATTATATTACATATCGGCTTTGTTTCATAATACAAGACGGGATAACATGAATGTCTTCATTCAAAGGTAATGTCTTTTGCACACTAGCCTGCTACAATGCGGGAACCCTCCAGGACATCATCAAAATAGCGCTTGGGCGTGCAGTGCTCCTTGCCCGTGGGCGGTCCCTCGGTCGCGAGCTTGAGGGCGTTCATCTTCACCCACTGCACCTTGACACGGGCGAAGGCCATCCGCGCACCTTCGATGCAGACCGACCGCTTGATGGCATCAAGCCGAGGGCATGCATCAACCAGCCGCTTCACGAGCCCGAAGTAGCTACAGAGTATGGCTTCGGCAGGCTACAGACGGATTATCAAATCCTTCATGGCCAATCCGGCCACCCTATGCAGTTCGGTCAGCTGTTTCAGCTGATCGCTAAAGGGTACCGGATGCTCTGGCGGAAGGTACTGCGACCAGAACAGCTTCTCCGTTGAGCTCCCCTCTTCGGCTTGGAAGAACTCTGCAGCATCAGCAACGCCGCGTGGCAGATCCGCAAACGCTCCTGGAGAACTCCAAATCTGGGTCAGTAAGAGGTACCTTTTCTTCACATATTTGCTCTGCATAATAAAGGCCTTACCCGCCGCGATTTTCCTGGCCTCCTGGATTTCCTGGAGGGCGCCCTGGGTTTCAACCCGTGCCTCTTGTGTGCTTTGGCGGGCCTTAGCAAGTTCGGACTCTTTGTCTGCAATCTTGCACTCCAAGGACTCGCAATTCTTTACGGCGTCCTGGAGCTCCTGCTGGACCTCCCCGACCCTTGCCTCATGTTTTTCGCGGGCGGCTTGTTCCTTCGCCGCTCTTTTCTGGGCCTCGGCCAGTGCATTCTTGAGGGACTCCACCTCGGTCGCAGCTCCTACGAAATATCATGGTAACATGATCAATACAAACAATTCATATCTTTCTAGATATGAATAGGCCATTGCATACCTTGCTTGTCCTCTAATTATTTTTTCACACGGCCGAGCTCTTCCTCGGCCCGCTCTAGACTCTGCTTCAGTTTTGAAGCTTTGGCAGAATGGGAGGTCGCAGCCAGCATCGACGCCTGCTTATTCACATAGACATGTATGGTTACTCTCCTGCGAAAATTATTTGATCCTCTGTCCGGCTTTTATTTTCGAACACCGGACAGAGTCTCAGGGGCTACTGTCTATACTATGACATTCTTTTTGCATAAATTACGTCACATACCTCAAAGCCTGTTAGAAGGCTGGTGCAGGCCTCAGTCAGTCCACTCTTAACAGACTGAACCATCTCAACCACTGTACCCATGAGGATACGGTGTTCCTCAACAATGGAAGCACTTTGCAGCGCTTCCAGTAGAGTATCCGGTGCCTCTGGATGGACAGAGATCACCAGCGGAATAGGTTCACCTCCTTCTTTCGAAGGAGGCTGCTTGCCTGATTCTAGAGCCGTATGGGTCTCCGGAGTAGTATTCGGCTGGGGGCCGAATTGGATATGGCCCCCATCGCCAGTCTCCAGGGGGATTTGCTCCCCCATGTGTCCAGCGGCCGAGGTATCACCCTCTGGCGCCACCCTGACGGCCTCCTGTACCTCTCCCCGGCCTGGGAAGGTCCTTCGGGACAGCACCTCGGCGTCGTCCATGGCCTTGGGAGAGGAGGCCACCAGAAGTGACCCGCTGTCCATCACATTTGGATCCAGCGAATTCCCCGAAGATGAGGATCGCTAGGGGCGGGCGTGGGCCGGACTGCAGCGCATGATGCGACATAGTAAAACCACGAAGTAAAAAACTTGGATAGATGTGTGTATAAGTGCCTTTGAGTACTTATGATTCGGCCAGGGGCTTCTCCCCGGGGCGCCACTCGGAGCTGCTATCAGTGTCCAACGTGGAGTTGTCCGCGAGGGAGACCCTTCCCTTCTTGGACGCCTCTGCCTCCAGATCCGGGGAGGCCGCCCTTTTCTTCCTTCCCCCCTCGGGGAGAGAGTTGCTTTCCTCCTCCGCCTCGTCGTCCTCGACGGTGGAGTGGGTTTCGGCGCCGCCTCTTCCCGCCTGGCCCTTCTTCTTGGCCCTCTTCTCCGGCGCCTGGTAGGGCGTCGGGACCAGCATCTTCGTCAGAAGTGGGATTGCTGGGTTTTCAGGTAGCGGAGCCGGACACTGGATCCGCTCCGCCTTCTCTGTCCATCCCTGAAAAGACAAAAAGGGAAAGCTTAGACATCTTCCTTGAAAGTACGGGTGAAGGATACACCTTGAAATACGAAAAACTTACGGGACTGGCGGGATGGGCCAGGTTGTACCCATGGTCCTCGGTCGTCTTCCGCCACGTCTCATTGGCCTTAAAAACCACCTTCCAGATGCCTTCGTGTGTAACACCGAAGAACTGTTGCAAGGTCTGGTGCTTGGCGGGATTGAACTCCCACAAATGGCAAGTACGACTTTCGCAAGGAAGGATCTGGCGGAAAAGCATCACTTGGATCACGCTGACGAGCTTAATGTTCTTGTCCACCATGCTCTTGATGCGCGTCTACAGCGCTGTTAGCTCGTCCGATGAAGCCCATTCCAGGACCTTCTCTAGCTAGGAGGTGAGCCACATCGGGGGCCCGGACTTCAATTCGGGAGTCGCGGCCCAGGTGGTGTCTCGGGGCTCTGTGACGTAGAACTACTGCTGTTGCCACCCTTTTACAGTCTCCACAAAGGTACCTTTGGGCCATGAGACGTTGGACAGCTTGCTCACCATAGCTCCTCCGCACTCTGCGTGTTGACCACCCACCACCTTCAGCTTCACATTGAAGATCTTTAGCCACAATCCGAAGTGGGGTGGGATGCGGAGGAAGGCCTCGCACACAACAATAAATGCCGAGATGTTGAGGAAGGAGTTTGGGGCCATATCATGGAAATCTAGCCCGTAGTAGAACATGAGTCCGCGGACGAATGGGTGGAGAGGAAATCCCAACCCGCGGACGAAGTGGGGGATGAATACCACCCTCTCATGGGGCTCCGGGGTGGGTACGATCTGCCCCTTGGCCGGAAGCTGGTGGGCGATTTCCTGGTCCAAGTACCCCGCCTCCCGGAGCTTCGTGATGTCCTTCTCCGTGACAGACGAGGCCATCCACTTGCCCTGCGCTCCAGATCCGGACATGGTCGGAGTGCTTTTTTGAGGCGGAAAGGATGGAAGCTTGGGCACTGGAGCTTGAGAATGGGTGGGCAGAGAAAAAGAAGGCGTGGGTGAAATGGTGAATCCTTATCTCTTTATAAAGGCGGCGAATATCAAGCGCCTCCACATTCGCCTTAAAACTCGCTTATTCCCCAAGAGCCGTGCAGATGGCGCGGTTGGATTACCCACGCCCATATTGATGAGAATCCCGCAATAAGGGGACATGATCTCTGCTTCGACAAGACGTACCAATGAAAACCGCATCTCGAAACATGGAGTGGGAGGCTAAAAAACGGTTCGAAATAATGACCGGGCAGGGATGTAATGTCTCGCTACAAAATTTGTCAGTAAATGGGACTCATGAAGTATTATACTCTCTGCGGTTGTGTGTGGTACTTGTTTTGCAGAGCCGGACACGTTTTCTGTGTTCGAAGGCTGCTTTGGAGTATTTGGAGGAGGAACCCGCCTTACAATGCCGAAGACAATCTGCGTGCTAGACACATCGTCATTGAAGCCTGGTTCAGGGGCTACTGAGGGAGTCCTGGATTAAGGGGTCCTCGGGCGTCCGGGCTATGTGACGTGGGCCGGACTGATGGGCCGTGAAGATACAAGACAGAAGACTTCCTCCCGTGTCCGGATGGGATTCTCCTTTGCGTGGAAGGCAAGCTTGGCGTTTGGATATGAAGATTACTTCCTCTGTAAACTGACTTTGTACAACCCTAGGCCCCTCCGGTGTCTATATAAACCGGAGGGTTTAGTCCATAGAGGCAATCACAATCATACAGGCTAGACATATAGGGTTTAGCCATTACGATCTCGTGGTAGATCAATTCTTGTAATCCTCATATTCATCAAGATCAATCAAGTAGGAAGTAGGGTATTGATACGTCTCTGTCGTATCTATAATTTTTGATTGTTCCATGCCAATATTATACAACTTTCATATAGTTTTTGCCAACTTTTTATACTATTTTTGGGACTAACATATTGATCGAGTGCCCAGTGCCAGTTCTTGTCTGTTGCATGTTTTATGTTTCGCAGAATATCCATATCACACAGAATCCAAATGGGATAAAAACGGACAGAGAATATTTTTGGAATATTTGGAGAATTTCGGAAGAAGAATCAACGCGAGACAGTGCCCGAGGTGGCCACGAGGCAGGGGGCGCGCCTGCCCACCTGGGCGCATCCCTGACCCTCGTGGGCCACCCG
Source organism: Triticum aestivum (assembly GCF_018294505.1). Taxonomy (NCBI): domain Eukaryota; kingdom Viridiplantae; phylum Streptophyta; class Magnoliopsida; order Poales; family Poaceae; genus Triticum; species Triticum aestivum. The sequence continues at coordinate 40,204,562 of NC_057808.1, read as the reverse complement.
TAAGGCGGTTGATGCCCTTCTTCGGCCGCAAGAAAGCTAATTTTTGGTAAAAAATCACGGCGAAGGTTTCAGTCCAATCGGAGTTATGGATCTCCATATATATACGAAACGGTGAAAGGGCAGCAGAGAGAGAACGCAGAAACAGAGAGAGACAGAGAGACAGATCCAATCTCAGAGGGGCTCTCACCCCTCCCACGCCATGGAGACCATGGACCAGAGGGTAAACCCTTCTCCCATCTAGGGAGAAGGTCAAGGAAGAAGAAGAAGGAGGGGCTCTCTCCCCCTGGCTTCCGGTGGCGCCGGAACGCCGCTGGGGCCATCATCATCACCGCGATCTTCACCAACACCTACGCCATCTTCACCAACATCCCCATCGCCTTCCCCCCTCTATCTACAGCTGTCCATTCTCCCGCAACCCGTTGTACCCTCTACTTGAACATGGTGCTTTATGCTTCATATTATTATCCAATGATGTGTTGCCATCCCATGATGTCTGAGTAGATTTTCGTTGTCCAATCGGTGGTTGATGAATTGCTATGATTGATTTAATTTGCTTGTGGTTATGTTACTGTCCTTTGGTGCCCATCATATGAGCGCGCGCATGGATCACACCATAGGGTTAGTTGTATGTTGATAGGACTATGTATTGGAGGGCAAGGGTGACAGAAGCTTCAGCCTAGCATAGAAATTCGTGCATACGGGATTGAAGGGGGACCAATATATCTTAATGCTATGGTTGGGCTTTACCTTAATGAACGTTAGTAGTTGCGGACACTTGCTAATAGTTCCAATCATAAGTGCATAGAATTCCAAGTCAAGGATGACATGCTAGCAGTGGCCTCTCCCACATAATACTTGCTATCGGTCTAATAAAGTAGTCAATTGCTTAGGGACAATTTCACAACTCCTACCACCACTTTTGCACACTTTCTATACTAACTTTATTGCTTCTTTACTTAAAACAGCCCCTAGTTTTTATTTACGTGCTCTTTATATTCTTGCAAACCTATCCAACAACAGCTACAAAGTACTTCTAGTTTCATACTTGTTTCCGGTAAAGCGAACGTCAAGTGTGCGTAGAGTTGTATCGGTGGTCGATAGAACTTGAGGGAATATTTGTTCTACCTTTAGCTCCTCGTTGGGTTCGACACTCTTACTTATCGAAAGAGGCTACAATTAATCCCCTATACTTGTGGGTTGTCAAGACCTTTTTCTGGCGCCGTTGCCGGGGAGCAATAGCGTGGGGTGAATATTCTCATGTGTGCTTGTTTGCTTTATCACTAAGTAATTTTTATTTGCTGTTCTTAGTTGTTCTCTATCTTTAGTTATGAATATGGAACACGAAATACCAAAAAAAAAAGGTATACTTGCTACTCATGGAGATGAGGACACTAGTAGAAAACTGGGCTTTGGTCACAGGGCAATATTCACATTAGTCTCGGTTCAGTCACGAACCGGGACTAATGTGATCATTGGTCCCGGTTCGTGCGGCCAGGGGCCTGCCGGGCCTCGTGGGGGCATTGGTCCCGGTTCGTCCGGCCCCTTTGGTCCCGGTTGGTGGGACAAACCGGGACCAATGGGCCTCGCTCCTGGCCCACCACCATTGGTCCCGGTTGGTGGCTTGAACCGGGACCAGAGGCTCACCCTTTAGTCCCGGTTCATACGACAAACCGGGACTAAAGGGCCTTTAGTCCCGGTTGGTGCCACGAACCGGGACCAATGAGTTGCCTATATATACCCCATCGCCACAGCAGAGCACTCCAGAGTGCTCTGTTTTTTCTGGCCGGCGAGGGGACGGCATTTGGGTGCTCTAGCTCACCTCCTATGCACATGAGGTGTTCGATGAAATCTCTGAGCCACACTAGTTAATCTTTCTCCTCTCGAAACTCGACCTCCGAGCTCCATTTTCCCCGAGATTTGTCTAGGTTTATCGGTCCGTCACGTCCCGTCCCCATCTTCACCGCCGTCGATCGCCCCCGCCGATCTCGTGGCCAGCACCACCGTGGTGAGCCTCTTGTTCTTATCTTCTTTCTGAAAGAAAAAAATTCTTACTTTAGATAGATACTTGTCTAATTTTGTTACTTTTATTATTCCTTCTTATTACATAGTGCGATGGTTTTGGTATCCGCCCCCGTCGGCCCTCGTTCTGTAATGGTTTTTGACACAATTAATTATATATAATGCACGCAGATGAACCGGCAATGGATGTACGGTGATAGACACACCTCCGAGTACATTAAGGGCGTGCATGATTTTCTCGAAGTGGCTGAGGCAAACAAGCAGAATGGTTTTATGTGTTGTCCATGCCCTATATGTGGGAATACAAAGTCTTACTCTGACCGGAAAATCCTTCACACCCACCTGCTTTACAAGGGTTTCATGCCACACTATAATTTTTGGACGAGGCACGGAGAAATAGGGGTTATGATGGAAGACGGCGAAGAAGAAGAGGACGATGCTGCAACGGGGAAAGCTGCTGAAGATCAAGAGGAACCAGATGATGTGCCCAATGATGCTGCAAGGGGGGGAAGCTGCTGAAGATCAAGAGGAACCAGTGCCCGATGATGATGATCTCCGCCGGGTCATTGTCGATGCAAGGACGCAATGCGAAAGTCAAAAGGAGAAGCTGAAGTTCAATCGCATGTTAGAGGATCACAAAAAAGGGTTGTACCCCAATTGCGAAGGTGGCAACACAAAGCTCGGTACCGTACTGGAATTGCTGCTGTGGAAGGCAGAGAATGCTGTGCCTGACAAAGGATTTGAGAAGCTATTGAAAATATTGAAGAAGCTTCCAAAGGATAACGAATTGCCCGACAGTATATACACAACAAAGAAGGTCGTATGCCCTCTAGGATTGGAGGTGCAGAAGATACATGCATGCCCTAATGACTGCATCCTCTACCGCGGTGCGTACAAGGATCTGAACGCATGCCCGGTATGCGGTGCATTGCGGTATAAGATCAGACGAGATGACCCTGGTGATGTTGACGGCGAGCCCCCCAGGAAGAGGGTTCCTGCGAAGGTGATGTGGTATGCTCCTATAATACCACGGTTGAAACGTCTGTTCAGAAACGAAGAGCATGCCATGTTGATGCGATGGCACAGTGAGGACCGTAAGAAATACGGGAAGTTGAGAGCACCCGCTGACGGGTCGAAGTGGCGAAAAATCGAGAGAAAGTACTGGGCTGAGTTTGCAGCTGACCCAAGGAACATATGGTTTGGTTTAAGCGCGGATGGCATTAATCCTTTCGGGGAGCAGAGCAGCAATCACAGCACCTGGCCCGTGACTCTATGTATGTATAACCTTCCTCCTTGGATGTGCATGAAGCGGAAGTTCATTATGATGCCAGTTCTCATCCAAGGCCCTAAGCAACCCGGCAACGACATTGATGTGTACCTAAGGCCATTAGTTGAAGAACTTTTACAGCTGTGGAATGGAAACGGTGTACGTACGTGGGATGAGCACAAACAGGAGGAATTTAACCTGCACGCGTTGCTGTTTGTAACCATCAACGATTGGCCCGCTCTCAGTAACCTTTCAGGACAGACAAACAAGGGATACCACGCATGCACGCACTGTTTAGATGACACTGAAAGTATATACCTGGACAAATGCAGGAAGAATGTGTACCTGGGCCATCGTCGATTTCTTCCGACCAACCATCAATGTCGAAAGAAAGGCAAGCATTTCAAAGGCGAGGCAGATCACCGGAAGAAGCCCACCATGCGTACCGGTGATCACGTACTTGCTATGGTCAATGATTTACACGTAAACTTTGGAAAGGGTCCCGGCGGACTAGCTGTTCTGAATGACACTGAGGGACACACACCCATGTGGAAGAAGAAATCTATATTTTGGGACCTACCCTACTGGAAAGAGCTAGAGGTCCGCTCTTCAATCGACGTGATGCACGTGACGAAGAACCTTTGCGTGAACCTGCTAGGCTTCTTGGGCGTGTATGGGAAGACAAAAGATACACCTGAGGAACGGGAGGACCTGCAACGTTTGCACGAAAAAGACGGCATGCCTCCGAAGCAGTATGAAGGTCCTGCCAGCTACGCTCTTACGAAAGAAGAGAAAGAAATCTTCTTTGAATGTCTGCTCAGTATGAAGGTCCCGACTGGCTTCTCGTCGAATATAAAGGGAATAATAAATATGCCAGAGAAAAAGTTCCAGAACCTAAAGTCTCATGACTGCCACGTGATTATGACGCAACTGCTTCCGGTTGCATTGAGGGGGCTTCTACCGGAAAACGTCCGATTAGCCATTGTGAAGCTATGTGCATTCCTCAATGAAATCTCTCAGAAGGTAATCGATCCAGAAATCATACCAAGGCTAAGGAGTGATGTGGCGCAATGTCTTGTCAGTTTCGAGCTGGTGTTCCCACCATCCTTCTTCAATATCATGACGCACGTCCTAGTTCATCTAGTCGACGAGATTGTCATTCTGGGGCCCGTATTTCTACACAATATGTTCCCCTTTGAGAGGTTCATGGGAGTCCTGAAGAAATATGTCCGTAACCGCGCTAGGCCAGAAGGAAGCATCTCCATGGGCCATCAAACAGAGGATGTCATTGGGTTTTGTGTTGACTTCATTCCTGGCCTTAAGAAGATAGGTCTCCCTAAATCGCGGTATGAGGGGAGACTGACTAGGAAAGGCACGCTTGGAGGGGACTCAATAATATGCAGGGACGGATATTCTTGGTCTCAAGCACACTACACAGTTCTACAGAACTCTACCTTGGTGACCCCGTATGTCGATGAACACAAGAACAGTCTGCGCTCCAAACACCCGGAGCAGTGTGACGACTGGATTACATGTGAACACATCAAGACTTTCATGAGTTGGTTGGAAACACGTCGCAGAGGTGACACCACTGTTTGTGATGAGTTGTACTCGTTGTCCAGGGGACCATCTTCGACTGTATTGACTTACAAAGGATACGAGATAAATGTGAATACATTTTACACGATCGCCCAAGATCAAAAGAGCACCAACCAAAACTGCGGTGTCCACTTTGATGCAGCAACCGAGAGGGGAAAGGACACATATTATGGTTACATAATGGACATATGGGAACTTGACTATGGACATGATTTTAAGGTCCCTTTGTTTAAGTGCAAATGGGTCAATCTTTCAGGAGGCGGGGTACAGGTAGACCCACAGTACGGAATGACAACAGCGGATCTGAACAATCTTGGGTACACTGACGAACCATTCGTCCTAGCCAATGATATGGCACAGGTTATCTATGTAAGGACATGTCTACCAGACCGAGAAAAAGAAAAGATAAGGAAGCGAATACATCATACGATGAGCCAAAGCGCCACATAGTTTTTTCAGGAAAAAGGGACATTGTGGGAGTGGAGGGCAAGACAGACATGTCTGAAGATTATGAAAAGTTTCATGAAATTCCTCCCTTCAAAGTCAAGGCTGACCCAAGCATCCTGATAAACGATGAAGATTATCCATGGTTACGGCGCAATAAGCAAATGACACAAGCGAAGAAAAAGTGAAGACTTTCTCCCGCAACTATTATGATGATACCATGCCAACTTTCATGCTTTTTGTAGTTCATTTGAAATGCCTGTTGTAATAGATGAGTTTTCGTCAGAAATCCTGATACTTCGAAAGAGATTGTCCATTTTGTACACGAAGTGCATCCATTTTTTACCGTAACCCTCTCAACTTTTTAGCACATGCTATGTGGGTGAAATGATGACACCATGCCAACTTTCAACCTTTTCAGAGTTCATTTGTAGTGCTTTTCAATTTCACGGTCATATAGCTCATGAAAATCAGTAAATGCATGAAAAATAACAAATGAAGTCAGAAAGGGTTGAAAATTGATGATCTAGCTTTGAATGGTGCATTTTGAACACACAAAAAGTCTGGAGTTCAAATAAGTTCACAAAAATGAAATCCCTTTTGTAACTGATGAGTTTTCGTTCGAAACCCTGATACTTCGGAAGAGATTGTCCATTTTGTACACGAAGTGCATCCAGTTTTTGCCGTAACCCTCTCAACTTTTTAGCACATGCTATGTGGGTGAAATGATGACACCATGCCAACTTTCAACCTTTTCAGAGTTCATTTGTAGTGCTTTTCAAATTCACGGTTATATAGCTCATGAAAATCAGTAAATGCATGAAAAATAACAAATGAAGTCAGAAAGGGTTGAAAATTGATGATGTGGCTTTGAATGGTGCATTTTGAACACACAAAAGAATCAACTAAAAAGCTTTAATAAAACTCCAATAGCAAAAGGAATTTTCATAAAGAATGTTTTTGTTAGAAACTTTAATAGCAAAAAGCATTATCATAAAGATTTTTTTTGTTAGAAACTAAAATAACAAAATCTGTTTTTGAATAGAATCATAAAACACAGTAATATTAAATAGCAGGAAAAAGAATCACTCCAAAATCTATTTTTATAGTAAAGTTAATCACAAACTAGTGATTCACACAAATTTCAAAGAATTCAAATTTAAACTATTCAAATTTGAAAACTAATGGCACTAACAGAAAGTTTATAATTTTTGTGACCTAAAAGCAAAAAGAATTAAAAATAAACTTTAATAAAATAAATAAAAATAGCAACAGTAAGTATTTTGTTGTAAGTAGAAACAAAATAAAATAAATAAAGCAACAAAGAAAAAAAAGTGCCATCTACTGGGCCACCACGGCCTGAATACGACTAGAAACCCAACCATGGGCCAGGATTCAGGCCCGCACGTGGCCCAGTAGGCCCCACAGGCACATACTGTACGGTTAGGCCCGAAAGCCTGCAGTTGAGAGGAGCTCGAGAGGGTGGGCGCAGCAGCGCTTATAAACCACTCTCGAGCTCTCTCAACTAGCGAGGTGGGACTAAACTTTTGACGCAGGGCAGCACAAGGCCTTTTGTCCTGGTTGGTGCCACCAACCGGGACTAAAGGGGGGCATTGGTCCCGGTTCGTGGGACCAACCGGGACCAGTGCCGCACCTTTAGTCCCGGTTGGTGGCACCAACCGGGACCAAAGGCCGCCGCTTCCCGCCCTTTGGGCTGCTGAAAAGAGGCCTTTGGTCCCGGTTGGTGGCACCAACCGGGACTAAAGGGGGGCATTGATCCCGGTTGGTGCCACGAACCGGGACCAATGCTCTGAATATATAAGAAAACACTTAGCGTTTTTCAGATTCATCTCTGCATCAGTTCCCCCGCCCCGACGACGCCGCCGGGCTGCCCGAGCTCGCCCCATCGACGCCGTCGCCGCCCTCTGCTGCCTCGTCGACGCGCGGCCGCCCCTTCCCCGAGCACGCCGCCGGCGGCCCGCCCCGACCACGCCGCGTGCCCCTGCCCCGACCACGTCGTCGTCGCCCCAGCTGCCCCGACCACGCCGCCGTCGCCTCTGCCTTGCCCTGCCCCGACCACGCCGCCGTCGGCTCTACCCCTGCCCCGACCACACCGCCGTCGCCTCTGCCACTTCCCCGACGCGCCGCCGTCGCCTTGGTCAGGGTCGGCACTACCCCCTTCCTCCCTGTCTTTTTTTTGCATTTTTATAAAAATGTATATATGTATGTATATATGTTCTCTGTGTATATATATGTTCATGTATATATGCAAAAGATTGATTTTTAGAAAAGTTAGGATTTTTTTCTGTTCATAGATTTTTTTGGTGATATTAATTATTGTAGAATATGCAAATGTTTGTATATTCATATGAGCAATGCATTAGGCAAAACCTTTACTTTTTTCGAAATTTTCTATTTGAACATTTTTTTATGAATGAGAGGAAAAAGGAAAATAAGAAGAGGAAGAAACGAGAAGAAGAGGAGAGGAAGAAGAGGAGAAATAAATAAGAAGAGGAAAAAAGAAGAAAAAGAAGAGGAGAAGAAGAAAGGAATAGAAGAGAAGAAGAAAAAATAGAAAAAACTCTATTTTTTCTTCTTCTCTCCTCTATTCCTTTCTTCTTCTCCTCTTTTTTTTTCTTCTTTTTTTTCTTCGATCTTCTCCTCTATTCCTGTTCTTCTTCTCCTCTTTTTATTTCTTCTTCATTTTCTTATGTTTTATCGGGTCTGTCGTCGTCGATATACCCCTCTCCCGATAACTTCAACACGAGGGGGGGTCGATATACCCCCTCCCCGATAATATTATTTTCCCATGTACGTATGTCGTCGTTGTCGATATAACCCCCTCCCGATAACTTCAACACGTGGGGGGGGGTCGATATACCCCCGCCCCGATAACATTATTTTCCCATGTATGTATGTCGTCGTTGTCGATATATATAACTCCCTCCCAGATAACTTCGACATGATGGACGGTCGATATTTATACCCCCTCTCGACCGTGATAACTTATGCCACGGGAGCACCCCCCGGCCCTCTCGCTCGACCAAAACTCTCGAGCACACCCAAACCCTAGAAAAAACGATGTCGGTCTCCTACCCCCTCCCGCCGCGCCCCTACCCTTGAAGCGTTGCCGAGGCCACCCCAAACCCGGAATAAGCTAGGTCTACGTTTGCACTAATATATTCACCTGCTGTCATGTTTGTGTAATAATTGCCATGTTGTAATATTTGCAGAAACAATGGAGCACGGACGAGACGAGCAAGCAGAAGAGGTGTTGGGGGACATAATCTTAGCCGGTGGTGATATCTTGTCGTATCTTAACGACAATGATGGTCTGGAAGAACAGGGTGAAGAAGCAGGCTACGGTGATCGAAGAGTGGAGGAGGAAAGACATGATTATGATGGCTCCGGTGACCCAATCCTGGTGCAAGAAGGAGCCCATGGTGACGGCTCCGGTGACCGAACAGAGTCCGGCCAGGTAAATATATTAGTTAAGCTTGTGCTGACTAGCTAATTGATGCATTCATTGTTTTGGTATGTACACATATTAATTAACTCTCGTCTTTCTTCTTTTTTCTAGCCCTCCGGATCAAGCACAACTTCGGTAAAGAGACAAGGCCCGAAGAGAAAGTTGCGCTCGGATGAAAGGTTTGAGATCACAGCAATCGCGCGCGACGGCCAACCGATTGAACCCATCCGGACAAAGGATGCATTTTCTGCTCAGTGCAGGGTTCTAGTTAGGGACAAGATCCCGATCAGAATCCAGCAATGGTATAAGCCTAAGAAGGAAGACCCTGAGGTGTCTTATGTCAATGATATGCAGAAAGATGATATTTGGACTGAGCTGAAGGTAAATTTAACCCTACCGCCAGAGGAGGATCCGGAGAAGCCAGTTAAAGAGCAATTAATCAAGTCTCATGCTCTTAAGAAGATGGCAGACGTATTCAGGAGGTGGAAGAATGAGCTGAAAACGTTTGTCGACAAAGAAGAGACACCAGAATTCATCGGCCGGTATGAGAAGATCAGAGATCACTGGCCCGCATTTGTGGCCCACAAGACATCGGAAAAGAGTAAGAAGATGTCAGTGACAAACAAGAAGAATGCTGCGAAGAAGAAGCTTCACCATCGCACGGGGTCAGGTGGCTACCTCAAAGCCCGGCCTAAGTGGGCCAAGGCTGAGAATGATCTGCTTGAAAAAGGGATCGAACCACAGACAATGAACTGCACAGACCGTTGCCGGACTTGGTTCTTCGGGGCTGGCGGAACCTTGGACCCTGTATCAGGGAGGTGCTTTTGGATGAACGAGCTTTTGAGAATACCAGTCAAGAAGATTCAGCAATATATCGATGCAGCGCAGGAAGGGACGTTCGTTCTGGACAGAGAGAATGACGAGCTCACAATGGCTCTCGGGAATCATGAGCACCCTGGACGGACACGAGGCACGCCAGGCTCCGTTCCGTGGAAGGCTGGTTTTCCGGATGAAGGCGGTTACAAAAGCCAGGAGAGGAGGAAAAAAATGGAGCAGACCCAAATTCAGAAGCTGCACGAAAGGGTTCAAGCGCTAGAGGAACGAGACGGCAATCGACATGCCGAAACTACCCCCGAAGCTACCCCGCCATCTCAGCGGAGAAGCAGCGTGGCTTCCACCGAGCTGCTTCAGCTGGAGCATGTCTTGACGGCTCCTGCTAGCTACCCCGTGGATGCTATCACGGAGTCTCAACATTGCCACCTTATGGCGGAATGGCAGAACTTCAAAGTCAAGGCGGCTGTTGGCTCTGTTTTACCTCCTGAACCCGGCGCAACCTACCACTGCCAGCCGATTCCAGAAGGATATGCTAGGGTGATGGTGGATGAAATAACGGAGGGATTTGAGGACCTCCAGCTTGACCACCCTACCGGTGAAGGGGAGACTCGGCTGGGTTTAGCTCTGAAGACTCCGTGCCTATGGCGGAAGGAGCTCATTAACCTTCCAAACTGGACGCCTCGGGCGAGTAAGGGCACTCCGCCGCCTCCTCCTCCTCCAGCGAGTGATCAGGGCACTCAGCCTCCTTCTCCGGCGCGTGGCGGCATTCCGCCTCCTCCTCCGCCTCCTCCTCCGGCGAGTGATCAGGGCACTCATCAGCCTCCTTCTCCGGCGCGTGGCGGCACTCCGCCTCCTTCTCCGCCCGCGCCGGCGTGCCAAAGCAGCCAGCCTCCTCCTTCTCCTCCTCGTCAGCAAGGGCGGAAGAGACCCGCCGCTGCTCTGGCGCGTCGTAGTCCTTCTCCTCCGCCCCGTAAGCAAGGAAAGAAGACAGCCGCAGCCGCTCCGTCTGCTCTGCCGGCGTCTAGGAGTACAGCTGCCAGAGGCGGGAGGCAATACAGATTCGGTCCTTCTCTGAAGACTCCAGAGAAGTTACCATATGAGAGGACCGATGAGGAGAACGCGAAGATCGTGCGAGCCGAAGTGAAGAACTTCTTTGAAGGGGTGAAAGCAAAGAAACATCCACCTCCGGAGGAGAAGGTAGATCCGGTGAAAGCGAAGCGCACTCTGGCTGCCCTGACAAAACCACCAAAGTATCCGCCGAAAGGCAACTATGAGCGCATTACTGCAAAGACATTTGTCGAAGCGGAGTGGTCGGGAAGTACTGTCAGTGATCAAAGGTTAAAAGAACAACGAGCTGGGAAAAAAATTGCCCAGCTCGGCGAACAAGCGAACCAATCGTGCCCCCCGCTCAAGGTGTCTAAAGACATCGTCGCTAATGATCCGAGGATGGTGGCCGGTTATAGCAATCTTGGAGATTACCTGCCCGACGATGTACATTATGAAATCATGGAGGTGGACGAACACAAATACCATTACGGGAAGCCTCTCGACAAAGATGAAAGATCTCTAACAACGATGATGCAAATATTACATGATTGGTACATGAAAACCTGCAGAGAGTCTGATGGGATGAATAATTTGACGCTGAGAGTTAAACCGGAGCATGACCTCGTTCGAATTGAACTGTTGAATGTTCCATTTGAGGAGTTCTTCCAGTTTTTCAATCAAAAGGCCCTCGATAACTCAACGATCACTTGCTACTGTCTGTAAGTAGTACTACTTCTGTCATTAAGTCTCTCTATATAGGTTAGATCTTTCATTGCATGTATTTATAATTATCCTCACTATATTATGCAGATTGAAGATCGCCGAATTGAAGAAAAGACAAATCGGTGATATTGGGTTCATTAACACAAATCTCATAGATGCATATACGGTTGAAAAACATGCCAAAGAAGCCGAGGCCAACTTGCTACGATCGTTGGTATTAAATCAAAACAAAGATATAATACTCTTTCCTTACAACTTCAAGTGAGTGTTACTGTCTTGTGCATATTCGGTTTCCCTTATTAGTCCAGGTTATGGTAATGTAATTGATGACTTATGCATGCATGCGCAGCTTCCACTATATTCTCCTAGAGATTAAGCTTGAGCAGGGAGTAGTAACCGTCTTAGACTCGAGACGAAAAGATCCCCAAGACTATGCGGACATGACTCAAATGCTCGAGAAGTAAGTTAAATCGATCATTATCCACCATATCAGCAACTTTGTTCATTTCCTAATATCAAGTAATTGTTTTCTTTGTCTGGCAGGGTTTGGAGAAAATTCACCACAAAAGCTCCGGGACTGCCGAAGAAGCTGCAATTTAGACACCCGAAAGTAAGTACTATAGTAGCATGTTCCGCACATCTCCTAGTGATTCAAGCGCTAGTTTCATCAATACCATTTAGCATGCTTGCTTATCAGTTAGAGTGACCTCTATTTCTTGTAAAGTGGTTGTGGCAGGAACAAGGGAATGATTTCTGTGGATACTACGTTTGCGAGTCTATCCGCCACACGACCTATGAGCGGGGCTACTCTGACGAACAATATGAAGTGCGTAAGCAATAATATTCACAATTTTATTTTATTACCATCATTTGTGTCGAGTTTCATTTATTCATATATATATATATATATATATATATATATATATATGTATTGACCCCCTTCTTCAAATTAGATGTTTCAGATGCGGGATGAACTCCTAGCACCAGATCGTATGCGAGCAATTCAAGAGGAATTGGCGGCATTCTTCCTTGACCACGTGATCGCTGAAAACAGAGAATACTATGTGGACACCGTGTTCTTACAATTTAATTAGGAGATTATATTGTAAGAGATAATTATTGTATATATGTAGCCGGTAGTGTCAGATAGATATACGAGAACTTGTTGTTCGACCAATCTCTCGGAGAAGGAGAGGTGGTCGATATCACTTCTCTCTGTATGCATATGTTCATGACGATCTTCTGTTTCCTTCATTTGCTTACTAGCTAGCGTGTCTAGTCCTCTTCATACGTATATAGTACGTAGCGTTGACCAAGCACGGAGATAAGAGAGGACACTTCTCTCTATTAATTAGGTAGCTAACACAATATATGAAACACCTAAATTAACCCCCCAACCCCCCCCCCCTTTCAAAAAAACCAAAAACCCCAGCCCCTGAAATGCTGACGCGTGGATGCCTATTGGTCCCGGTTGGTGACACCAACCGGGACAAAAGGCCCTGCCTATTGGTCCCGGTTAGTGGCACCAACCGGGACCAGAGGCCCCCCTGCCTGGGCTGGCAGCAACGGCCACGTGGAGGACCTTCTGTCCCGGTTTGTGTAAGAACCGGGACTAAAGGGTTAGGGCTTTAGTAACGACCCTTTAGTCCCGGTTCGAAAACCGGGACAAAAGGCCCTTACAAACCGGGGTAAAAGCCCCTTTTCCTACTAGTGGGAACCTCCTAAAACCCTCGATGCTCGTTATGTGACAGATATTATGTACTACTTTGATAATCCAGAGAAAACCCCATTCAATTTGGTAATGGGAGTAACGTTGGATCAACGTGAATACTTTAGGGATTATCACTTGACACAAAAAGGGAAACTATTATGGGAACAAATTTATATATTGAAGTGGTATGCTCGGCAAGTATGCTTGAGTTATGATTATACTTGTTGCTCTAGGATGAAGGCTCCACACCTTCCCTTTTCATGCAAATTTAATGATAATGAAACCTTAGCTTCTTATGCTAATGGTATATATGATTACTATGATGTGGAACAAATATAAGAATTTGTTGCTTTTAAGAGTGCTTACGAAATTGAATCTTTGTTTGAAAAGTATGAAGCTTTTGATGATGATGTTTATAGGCCTGAAAATTTGGCTATATTGAAATATTGCTATGATAATTATGAATATAATTCCTATGTTAATGCGCTTATTGAGAAAGTCTCCGTTGTCCAAGAAGAGACTAATATTTTGCAGGAATCTATGGAAGAAGAAATTGATGAAACTGTGAGCTCATTGGATGAAAAAGATGAGGAGAAGAGCGAATAACAAAAGGAGGAAGAGCGGATTGATCACCCATGCCCACCTTCTAATGAGAGTAACTCTTCAACCCATACATTGTTTAATTTCCCTTCGTGCTTACCGAAGGATGATTGCTATGATGATTGTTATGATCCCGTTGATTCTCTTGAAATATCCCTTTTTGATGATGCTTGCTATGCTTGTGGCCAAGATGCCAATATGAATTATGCTTATGGAGATGAACTTGCTATAGTTCCTTATGTTAAACATGAAATTGTTGCTATTGCACCCACACATGATAGTCCTATTATCCTTTTGAATTCTCCAAACTACACTATATCGGAGAAGTTTGCACTTATTAAGGATTATATTGATGGGTTGCCTCTTACAGTTGCACATGATGATTTTGATAGATACAATATGCATGTGCTTGCTGCTCCTACTTGCAATTATTATGAGAGAGGAACTATATCTCCACCTCTCTATGTTTCCCACACGATAAAATTGCAAGAAACTGCTTATACTATGCATTGGCCTTTACTATGTGTGCATGAATTGTTCTTTTATGACATGCCGATGCATAGGAAGAGAGTTAGAATTCGTCATAGCTTGATATATGTTACTTTGTGATCACTACTAAATCACAAATCATTGCTAATTCAAATTGGCTTTGATATACCTTGGGATCTGGGTGGATCCATTATTTGAGCACTTTATGCCTAGCTTAATGGATTTAAAGAAAGCGCTGCCAGGGAGACAACCCGGAAGTTTTAGAGAGTCATTTATTTCTGTTGAGTTCTTTTATGTAGTTTAAAAAAAGGGGAACCTAAAACTTTTTCAAAAAGAAAAGCGTAAGTGAGAAACACGAGCATTGTTAAAGTGGGAGCTAGCCTTGAACTTTGTTCATGCTCACGGAAACTTTGTGAATCTTGATTATGGAAAATTTTCAACAAAAATAATTATCCCCTTGTACAATTCCATTGTATTATAAAAATAATATGAAAAGGTTTGCCTTTAGGATGGTTACAATGCTTGTTGGTTTGTGCGGTGCAGGACAGAAACTTTGGCTGTAGTGCGCGATTTTTAATTTTTTACTGGCACGTCAAACGGTACTGATTCTTTTTGCAATGTCTTTATATACGAATTGTTTATTTTTCCTAATTGTGGCAGAATTTTGCAAGTATCAGAAGTATGGTGAATGTTCAGATTATTACAGACTGTTCTGTTTTAGACAGATTCTGTTTTTGATGCATAGTTTGCTTGTTTTGATGAAACTATCGATTTATATCAGCGGATTAAGCCATGAAAAGTTATATTACAGTAGATATAATGCAAAAACAAAATATGAATTGGTTTGCAACAGTACTTAGAGTAGTGATTTGCTTTATTATACTAATGGATCTTACCGAGTTTTCTGTTGAAGTTTTGTTTGGATGAAGTGTTCGATGATCGAGAAGGTCTCGATGTGAGAAGAAGGAAGAGAGGCAAGAGCTCAAGCTTGGGGATGCCCGAGGCACCCCAAGTAAATATTCAAGGAAACTCAAGCATCTAAGCTTGGGGATGCCCTGGAAGGCATCCCCTCTTTCTTCAACAAGTTAGGTATGTTTTCGGATTCGTTTCGTTCATGCGATATGTGCAATCTTGGAGCGTCTTTTGCATTTAGTTTTCACTTTTCTTTTATGCACCATGCTGGTATGAGATATTCCTTGGTTGATTTATAGAATGCTCATTGCACTTCATTTATATTCTTTGAGTATGGCTTTATAGAATGTTTCATGTCTTTCACTTATATCATTTGAAGTTTGGATTGCCTGTTTCTCTTCACTTAGACAACCGCCATTTGTAGAATGCTCTTTTGCTTCACTTATATTTGTTAGAGCACGGGCATATCTTTTGTAGAAATAATTAAACTCTCTTGCTTCACTTATATCTATTTAGAGAGATGACAGGAACTGGTCATTCACATGGTTAGTCGTAAATCCTACATAAACCTTGTAGATCACTGAATATGATATGTTTGATTCCTTGCAATAGTTTTGTGATATAAAAGTGGTGATATTAGAGTCGTGCTAGTTGGGTAGTTGTGAAATTGAGAAATACTTGTATTGAGGTTTGCAAGTCCCGTAGCATGCACGTATGGTGAACCGTTATGTAACGAAGTCGGAGCATGAGGTGTTCTTTCATTGCTTTCCTTATGAGTGGCGGTCGGGGACGAGCGATGGTCTTTTCCTACCAATCTATCCCCCTAGGGGCATGCGTAGTAGTACTTTGCTTCGAGGGCTAATAAACTTTTGCATTAAGTATATGAGTTCTTTATGACTAATGTGAGTCCACGGATTATACGCACTCTCACCCTTCCATCATTGCTAGCCTCTTCGGTACCGTGCATTGCCCTTTCTCACCTCGAGAGTTGGTGCAAACTTTGCCAGTGCATCCAAACCCTGTGATATGATATGCTCTATCACACATAAGCCTCATTATATCTTCCCCAAAACAACCACCATACCTACCTATCATGGCATTTCCATAGCCATTCCGAGATATATTGCCATGCAACTTCCATCATCATCATATACATGACTTGAGCATTTATTGTCATATTGCTTTGCATGATCGTAAGATAGCTAGCATGATGTTTTCCTGGCTTGTCCGTTTTTGATGTCATTGCTACGCTAGATCATTGCACATCCTGGTACACCGCCGGAGGCATTCATAGAGTCATATCTTTGTTCTAGTATCGTGTTGTAATATTGAGTTGTAAGTAAATAAAAGTGTGATGATCATCATTATTAGAACATTGCCCCAGTGAGGAAAGGATGATGGAGACTATGATTCCCCCACAAGTCGGGATGAGACTCCGGACTTTATAAAAAATAAAAGAGGCCAAAGAAGCCCAAACAAAAAAAGAGGCCAAAGAAGCCCACAAAAAATATAAAAAATAAATAAAAATAAAAAAGAAAATAAAAAAATGAGAGAAAAAGATAGAAGGGGCAATGTTACTATCCTTTTACCACACTTGTGCTTCAGAGTAGCACCATGTTCTTCATATATAGAGTCTCTTGAGTTATCACTTTCATATACTAGTGGGAATTTTCATTATAGAACTTGGCTTGTATATTCCGATGATGGGCTTCCTCAAATGCCCGAGGTCTTCATGAGCAAGCAAGTTGGATGCACACCCACTTAGTTTCCAGTTTGAGCTTTCATACACTTATAGCTTTAGTGCATCCGTTGCATGACAAACCCTACTCCTCACATTGACATCAATTGATGGGCATCTGCATAGCCCGTTGATTAGCCGCGTCGATGTGAGACTTTCTGCCTTTTTGTCTTCTCCACATAACCCCCATCATCATATTCTATTCCACCTATAGTGCTATGTCCATGGCTTGCGCTCATGTATTGCGTGAGGGTTGAAAAGGCTGAAGCGCGTTAAAAAGTATGAACCAATTGCTCGGCTTGTCATCGGGGTTGTGCATGATTTGAATGCTTTGTGTGGTGAAGATGGAGCATAGCCAGACTATATGATTTTGTAGGGATGAGCTTTCTTTGGCTATTTTATTTTGATAAGACATAATTGCTTGGTTGGTATGCTTGAAGTATTATTGTTTTTATGTCAAATGATAGACTATTGCTTTGAATCACTCGTATCTTAATATTCATGCCATGATTAGATACATGATCAAGATTATGCTAGGTAGCATTCCACATCAAAAATTATCTTTTTTATCATTTACCTACTCGAGGACGAGTAGGAATTAAGCTTGGGGATGCAGATACGTCTCCGTTGTATCTATAATTTTTGATTGTTCCATGCCAATATTATACAACTTCCATATACTTTTTGGCAACTTTTTATAATATTTTTGGGACTAACATATTGATCCAGTGCCCAGTGCTAGTTCCTGTCTGTTGCATGTTTTATGTTTCGCAGAATATCCATATCAAACGGAATCCAAACGGGATAAAGACGGACAGAGAATATTTTTGGAATATTTGGAGAATTCCGGAAGAAGAATCAACGCGAGACAGTGCCTGAGGTGGCCACGAGGCAGGGGGGCGCGCCTGCCCCCCTGGGTGCGCCCCTGACCCTCGTGGGCCACCCGTAAGGCGGTTGATGTCCTTCTTCGGCCGCAAGAAAGCTAATTTTTGGTAAAAAATCACGGCGAAGGTTTCAGTCCAATCGGAGTTACGGATCTCCATATATATACGAAACTGTGAAAGGGTAGCAGAGAGAGAACGCAGGAACAGAGAGACATATCCAATCTCGGAGGGGCTCTCGCCCCTCCCACACCATGGAGACCATGGACCAGAGGGGAAACCCTTCTCCCATCTAGGGAGAAGGCCAAGGAAGAAGAAGAAGGAGGGGGGCTCTCTCCCCCTCGCTTCCGGTGGCGCCGGAACGCCGTCGGGGCCATCATCATCACCACGATCTTCACCAACATCCCCATCACCTTCCCCCCTCTATCTACAGCAGTCCACTCTCCCGCAACTCACTGTACCCTCTACTTGAACATGGTGCTTTATGCTTCATATTATTATCCAATGATGTGTTGCCATCCTATGATGTCTGAGTAGATTTTCGTTGTCCTATCGGTAGTTGATGAATTGCTATGATTGATTTAATTTGCTTGTGGTTATGTTGCTGTCCTTTGGTGCCCATCATATGAGCGCGCGTGTGGATCACACCATAGGGTTAGTTGTATGTTGATAGGACTATGTATTGGAGGGCAAGGGTGACGGAAACTTCAGCCTAGCATAGAAATTGATGCATACGGGATTGAAGGGGGACCAATATATCTTAATGCTATGGTTGGGTTTTACCTTAATGAACGTTCGTAGTTGCGGACGCTTGCTAATAGTTCCAATCATAAGTGCATAGAATTCCAAGTCAGGGATGACATGCTAGCAGTGGCCTCTCCCACATAATACTTGCTATCGGTCTAGTAAAGTAGTCAATTGCTTAGGGACAATTTCGCAACTCCTACCACCACTTTTCCACACTCGCTATACTAACTTTGTTGCTTCTTTAATTAAAACAGCCCCTAATTTTTATTTACATGCTCTTTATATTCTTGCAAACCTATCCAACAACACCTACAAAGTACTTCTAGTTTCATACTTGTTTCCGGTAAAGCGAACGTCAAGTGTGCGTAGAGTTGTATCGGTGGTCGATAGAACTTGAGGGAGTATTTGTTCTACCTTTAGCTCCTCGATGGGTTCGACACTCTTACTTATCAAAAGAGGCTACAATTGATCCCCTATACTTGTGGGTTATCAGGTATTACCTCCATCAAGAGGGCCCGAACCTGGGTAAACATCGTGTCCCCCATCTCCTGTTACCATCGACCTTAGATGCACAGTTCGGGACCCCCTACCCGAGATCCGCCGGTTTTGACACCGACACCGGCTGTCTTCCTTTGTTGCTTACGAGGCGGAGAAGGTGGCGGAGTGCTACGATGCACCGGAGCAGCCGGAGCGGCGGCGGCTATCTTCGCTGTTGCTGACGAGGCGGAGGAGGAGGCGGGCTGCTCGGATGTGCCAGAGCAGGCGAAGAAGGAGGCGGAGTGCCCTGATCACTCGCCGGAGGAGGAGGAGGAGGCGGAGTGCCCTGACTTGCCGGAGAAGGAGGAGGAGGCGTCCAGTTTGGAAGCTTGATGTGCTCCTTCCGCCATAGACATGGATTCTTCAGAGCAAGATCCAGCAGAGTCTCCCCTTCACCTGTAGGTTGGTCAAGCTCGAGCTCCTCAAATCCCTTCGTTATTTCATCCACCATCACAATAGCATGGCCTTGCGGAATCGGACGGCGGTGAAAAGTTGCGTCGGGTTCACGAGGTGCAACAGATGATGAAGCTATGTACCTAGGGTAGGGTCATGGATCTGTCCAAGACATTCCCTCCCCAAGGACATCACCCTAAAGCCAGGGACATTCGAAGGATACCATCATCCACTCGACTAGAAACATTGCACTCGGAAGAATGATTGTCACTCGACCGTAACGAAAACCACTCGACGTATAGAAGATCTAAAGTCACTCAGCATATCAACGGTCGGCCGTTTACTCATAGACTTTAATGACCATTTATGTCACTTTATTATTAGCGTTACCAGTAACGCCCTATCTTAATGTACCTTAAACCCTGTGTAACTGAGGGCCAGAGGGGTCTGGCAAACTCTATATAAGCCACCCCCCTCCTCAGTGACAAGGGTTCGCACCCCCTGTAACACACACGCATATAATCCAGTCGACCGCCTCCGGGCACCGAGACGTAGGGCTGTTACTTCCTCCGAGAAGGGCCTGAACTCGTAAAACTCGTCCGTACAACTTCACCATAGCTAGGATCTTGCCTCTACACACCTACCCCCCATTCTACTGTCACACTTAGAACCACGACAGTTGGCGCCCACCGTGGGGCAGGTGTCTTAGCGACTTGTTGGAGAAGTTGCAATTTTTCCGATCCCCATCATCATGGTTTCTGGTGGAGGATTGGCCGAGGGCCGCGAGATCCATCTCGGCGCACTCGTGTTCGTCGCCGACGACTCCGCTTGGCTCCAAGAGGCTCCACTCGACGTCGAGGCGCTCCCCGTCCGCGGGGCAACGCAATTTCGCGCGTGCGTTCGCGGCGTCCTTCTGCGGCAGCCGTCGACTCAATATCGCTCGGCTCCCGTGGCGTCCTCACTCCCTGCTCCTCGCCGGCGCAAGCGTTCCGGTCGGTCGCGGCTCCAGCGATGGGTGAGGCACGCGGTGGCTCACCAGTCGGCCACCCCACAAGTCGCGGCAATCGAGCCCGACGAAACTCTCTACGGACTGTTCGATCTGTCGACTGCCTCCGTCGAGACTGCATCCGAGTGCGATAGCAGTGACCCCGCGGTGGAAGTCCTGATGGTCAACGGACCGCGTAGTCTTCCTGGCTTCCCCCGCGGTGACGATGGTCATGGCGGTGGTGATCCGTCACGCGTCCATGACGAGTATCGCCCCGAGCCCCTATCTTCATAGCAGAGGGAAGAGCTTCGTCGCCGTAACATGGATGCACTTCACACTCCTATCGTCGGAGAAACCCCCGAGGCCCAGGCCTTGGAGGAAGCGCGCCTGGCCAACTTGGCTGAGCACACTCGACTGGAACCTCCAGCACGCACTCGACGAGCGTGCTCGGCAGCAGATTCCTGACTCCAGTCGACTACAGCTTTTTCCGCCTCCAACTCAGGTATATCGAACTCCGATTCAGAATCTCACAGCTGCAGCCCGGATAGCAGAGTCGATTCAGCCTTTCCAGTCAGAAGCTGGCAGAGGTTTGATGCAGATCAGGGCTTTACTCCGGGCAGCGGGAGAACAAAATACAGCAGTGTCACAGTCGCGGAATAGGATCCATAGCAGATCCGTTGTAGCAGACACAGTCCAGTCGGCTCATAGCCCGAGATCGCCCCCGAGGCGTGAGGGACTTGGAGATCGACAAGATCAGTACAAAAACCATGAGCAGTATGATCACCGACTCGACCATGATGATCCTCGTCGAGTGCCCACACCTGCCCCAAGGAGTGGGTCGTACGTGCCTCGGCAGCACGATGAAAGACGCCCTCACAGTGGTGGGCGAAGGATTCTAGTAGACCCCCGGGAGCCAAGCTTTGATGCGTGATCTATTCTTGTTCAAGGTCTGGTTGACAGGAACAGAGCGCACAGAGAAGGCCATGACAGAGATTACCCGACTGGCAGCAGAGTGCATGTTTCAGGTCCCGAGTGTTTCAGCAGAGCCATCAGAGCTGCAGTGATTCCTCCCAACTTCCACTACAAAAAAAGACACATCCGTGACATTTTGGGCCGAACGAATTTTTTTCTGTCATACATATGACACTTCTATGATGATAATTGTGACAAAACCGGGTATCATCATAGATGTGGTGGGCCCTACTTCTATGACAAAAAATTATGACAGAAAATGGGCTTTTCGTCCTGGTCGCGCCGGAGACGCAGCTGCATGACATTCTTTGGGCCGTCCATGACGGAAAAACCGTGGTAGAAGCGAGGGCGAGGAAAATTTCGGGGAGTTCCCTGTTACGGTGAGAGGTCGGGGGCCGAGCGACGCGCGTTTCTCTCATACACGTACGCGCGTGTGTGCGAGGCGTTGGCTCTAACTGAACCCGAGCGAGGTGTTGGGCTCTAACTGAACCCGAGCGATTGCACTACACGCTACGCGTTACTGAACCCGAGCGATCGATCGATGGCTGTTAACTGAACCCGATCGAGCGATTCCTTCGCTACTGCTGCTAACTGAAGCCGATCGATGCTGCCTCTGGATGAACAGTGAGCGTTGCTGGGGGGTTTGGATGAACAGTTCCCGGTCGGGGTGGATGAACAGGACCCCATGGTGTTGCCTCTGGATGAACAGGACCCCGATCGATCGAGCCGGTTGGGGCTGGATGAACAGGACCCCATGGAGGGCAGGATGAACAGGACCACCCCGTGGAGGGCAGGATGAATAGTAGCCCGTGGAGGGGTGGTTGAACAGGAGCCCGTGGAGAGGGCTGGTTGGACAGTAGCCGGTGGAGTAGCGCGTGGTGGAGGCTGGATGAACAGGAGCCCGTGGATGAGCAGTCGCAGGTGGAGGCTGGAGGAGGTCGACGGTGGATGAACAGTAGCCCGTGGAGGCGGGAGGGGGTCGACGGTGCAGATGAACAGTGTCCCGTGGAGTCCCGTTTTGCGGTACGCCACACCCTCCCGATGAACAGGACCCCCGTTTTGACAGTGGCGCTCCAACACAAGTCCGTTTCCTCCATTTTGCGGTACGCCACACCCCTCCCGATCAACAGGACCCCCGTTTCGACCATAGGAGGTCCGTTTCCTCCGTTTTGCGGTACGCCAGACCCCTCCCGATGAACAAGATCCCGTTTCAAACGTGGCCGGTCGAACACAAGGCCGTTTCCTCCGTTCTGCGGTACGCCAGGCCTCGTTTCCATCGGCTGTTCCGTCCAAGCCCTCCCGATGAACACGACGACACATTCCGTTCCGACCCAGCCGGTTGGCTCCCCATGAACACGACGACGACGCTGTTTCTCCGTTCCGACCCAGCCATGTACAGGAGCCCTGGCCGTACGTATGCGCGAGTAGGCGTTCGAGACCCTTCCCGTATGTACGTACGTGGCCGTATTTTCTTTCTTGCACACTGGCCGCTGTACGTACGTGTACATGCTACGTGCGCGCCTCTACTACGACACGTGCGCGCCTCTACATCGACCCGTATGTACGTACACGTTCACGACCAGAATGACAATGCTACGTACGCTTCGACCAGGTGGGTCCCGACTGTCAGGCACTTCCTTGCCTGCGAAGATGTAGCTGGTGGGTCCGAGCAGTCAGGGGGGCGAATAATTTTTTTTTTGCCCGGACGCACTTCCTTGCGTGCGAAGATGTAGCTGGTGGGTCCCAGCAGTCAGGGGGAATCGTTTTCTTCACGAAATACAGTGGCCCTTCCGGTGGGTCCCAGCTGTCAGGTGGAGGAATCATTATTTTCCGCATAATAAGGAGGCACTTCCTTGCTGCGGCCGTGGACCCAGCTGTCAGCCTCTCCACGTACTGTCCACGTCCGATGGAAGTCGTTCCTTGACCACGTTGACCACGCCGCGCCGAGAGCACCAGGGCGGTGGACGACGGCGAGGCCTAGGAAGGGGCGACGGGAGCCAGGGAAGACGCGGCAGTGGAAGCCCGCGCGGAAAGGAGTGCGAGGGTTCACTGGTTCGGCTGCGGTGTGAGGCTGCCGTCGCTACAGGGCCTGGCCAGCGGTGGGAATAGTAGGGGCGGTGAGGCCTCCGCGGCAGCACAGCCGGCCATGGGAGGCAGGAGCATGCGGCACGACCGGCGCTGCTTTGGGCGGCTGGAGCAAGAAGACCAGAGGTTGAAGAACCACTACGGCCGTTGGATGGACATCGTACGATCACTGGAGCTAGAATCATTCATATTGACTAAAGTTGACAAAGGCCCCCGTCCCAGTCAACTTAGTGGGCCCACAAGTCAGCTTCCCACCATGGTGGGTCCCAGCTAGCAGGGGGAGTATTCATTTTTTTGTGCGTAATAAGGAGGCACTTTCTTGCGTGCGAAGATATAGCTGGTGGGTCCGAGCTGTCAGCGGCGGTAACGTTTTTTTCCGCGAAATACAGAGGCCCTTTCGGTGGGTCCCTGATGTCAGGTGGAGGAATCATTATTTTGCGCGTAACAAGGAGGCATTTCCTTGCGTGCGGCCATGGACCCAGCTGTCGGCCTCTCCACGTACAGTCCACTTCAGATGCATGTCGGTCATTGACCACGTTGACCAGGCCGCGCCGAGAGCACCAGGGCGGTGGACGACGGTGAGGCCTAGGAAGGGAACGACACGGAGGCGGGGAAGACTCGGCAGTTGTTTCCCACGCGGAGGGGAGTACGACCGTACGAGGGTTTACTGGTTCGTCTGCCGTCGCCGGAGAATAACAACAGGTGTGGGTGAGTAGAGGGATGGCTAGGCCAGCGATGGGAGTACGGTGGGGCGGTGAGGCCTGCGCGGCAGCACAGCCGGCCGCGGGGAGGAGGGAGCAGGCAGTCCCTTCGGCGCTTGTTTGAGCGGCTGCAGCAGGAAGAGCAGAGATTGAAGAAGCACGACGGCCATTGGATGGACATCCAACAGTCAGTGCTTGTGCGTCAACCTTTTTTTAGGAAAGCCTCAAATCTGTGGAAAACAGCATACATCCCATCTGCCATTATTTCTAATAATTTACAGCCCATTTGCTAATTCTTAAGGCTTTTTCTGGAGCCCATATTCTTTTTGTTAGCATTACAGCCCATATTGTGGCCACGGTTAAAAAATTATACGAAATTTTGCATATTTCGGTGCGGTCCGAACTGTTTTTAATCCCGAAATTTCGACTCACATTCAAACTGATTTTAAAAATAAATGTATATCAATATAAAATCCAACAAATTCTCCATGCATAAAAATTAATGTAATTTAAAATCTTGCAATGAAAAAAAAGATATTTGAAACTAATTGCCGGTTTGATGTGTTTTAAAAATGTACAGCCCATTTCTCATTACTGATGGGCCATTTTCTCGGCCAGCCGAATGAAAGCTCTCCTCGTCTTGAAAGATTTGCAGCCCAACAGGCCTGACAAAGCGACTTACTTGGCAAATCACAAAAAAACTGGGCTGTGGCCGTGGACCCAGCTGTCAGCCTCTCCACGTACAGTACTCTTCCGATGGAAGTCGTTCCTTGACCATGTTAACCACGCCGCGGGGAGAGCACCACGGCGGTGGAGGACGGTGATGCCTAGGAAGGGGACGACGCGGAGCCGGGGAAGACGCAACAGTGGAAGCCCGCGCGGAGAGGAGTACGAGGGTTCACTGGTTCGGCAGCGGTGTGAGGCTGCCGTCGCCGCAGTGCCTGGCCAGCGGTGGGAATAGTAGGGGGCGGTGAGGCCTCTGCGGCAGCACAGCCGGCCACGAGAGGCAGGAGCATGCGGCATGACCGGCGTTGCTTTGGGCGGCTGGAGCAAGAAGACCAGAGGTTGAAGAAGCACTACGGCCGTTGGATGGACATCGTACGGTCACTGGACCTAGATTCGTTCATATTGACTAAGTTGACAAAGCCCTTCGTCCCCGTCAACTTAGTAGGCCCACAAGTCAGCCTCCCACAGGGGTGGGTCCCAGCTAGCCAGGCGACTATTCATTTTTTTGTGCGCAATAAGGAGGCACTTTCGGTGGGTCCGAGCTGACAGCGGGGGGGGGGGACGTTTTTTTCGCGAAATACGGGTGGCCCGTCCGGTGGGTCCCAGCAATCAGGGGGAATGATTTTTTTTCGCAAAATACTGGTGGCCCGTCCGGTGGGTCCCCGCTGTCAGGTGGAGGAATAATTATTTTCCGCATTATAAGGAGGCACTTCCTTGCAGCTGCCATGGACCCAGCTGTCAGCCTCTCCACGTACAGCCACATCCGACGGAAGTCGTTCCTTGACCACGTTGACCACGCCGTGCCGGGAGCACCAGGGCGATGGACGACGGCGAGGCCTAGGAAGGGGACGACGCGGAGCCGGGGAAGACGCGGCAGTGGATGCACACGTGGAGAGGAGTACGAGGGTTCACTGGTTCGGCTGCGCTGCCGTCGCCATAGAATAACAGGGGGTGTGGGTGAGTGGAGGGATGGCCTGGCCAGCGGTGGGAGTAGTAGGGGGCGGTGAGGCCTCCGCGGCAGCACAGCCGGCCACGGGAGGCAGGAGCAGGCGGCACGACCAGCGCTTCTTTGGGCGGCTGGAGCAAGAAGACCAGAGGTTGAAGAAGCACGACGGCCGTTGGATGGACATCGTACGGTCACTGCAGCTAGAATCGTTTATATTGACTAAGTTGAGAAAGTCCTTGGTACGTCAACTTAGTAGGCCCACATGTCAGCTTCCGAAACGGTGCGCCCCAGATGTCAGGCGGAGGAATCATTTTTTGGGCGGGTGAAGCTAGAATATCCGAGATTGAAGTAGAAGCACGGCATCCGTTGGATGGACATCCAACGGCCACTTCTGCTAGAACCGTGTGTTGACTATAAGTTGACAAAGCCATGCACACGCGTCAACTCTGTTTTTTTAGGGGACGCGTCAACTTAGTAAGGCCAGAAGTGTGTGGCAGAGAACTTATAGCCCATTTGAGATTTGTAAGAATGTGTAGCCCATTTTTGAATTCTAATGGAATTTACTACATCCCATTTACAGTTTGTTAAAAGTACAACCCAGTTCAACCAACCGTTCAAAACAGAATTCAATAAAATTTCCCACATTTTGATGGGATCCGAAATATTTTTATCCCGAAATTTCTAGTCAGATTAAATACAATTTCAATATAAATTTATATTACGTAAAAATCCAACAAAACATTGCGCTCGCAACAATTAATGAAATTAAAATCTTCAATATCCAAAAATAATATGTTATAAAGTAATCACGTGTTTGATGCATTTTTTATAGTTACTGCCCAGTTTTTATAATTACATCCCATTTATTAGTTCTTAAAGCCCATTTTCTTGTTAAGCCTAATGCATCCTTCCTAGGAAAGATTTGCAGCCCAGCGGGGCGGAGAATAACAACTTGACCTTGCCTGGGTATTCCTAAAAAAAAGTATAGCTGGGCTAGCCATTTTCAGCTTGAAAAAATTTAATATCTGGGCTGGATATCTGGCCTGGGCTAGACGGACCACAGCCCGCCCAGTTAATACCTGCAGCGATGTTTTCGTTGTTGTTCAGAGGAGAAAAATTAATATCTGGGCTAAACATCGAAAAACTCTGCAGTGCTCACACCTCAAAAATACAAATACTGCTCGAGCTGCTTGGTCCCAGCTGTCGGCCGCTTCTTGTGCAATTCTCTCGTTTATTGACTACTACATAGGTTGACAATGGTGTGGGACCGTGATGTCAGGAAACCAGGAGGAAGCAAAATAAATTATAGTTATATATATATAATACGGAGGCACTTGCGTACGTGAGGCTATGGACCTGGTGGGTCCCCATTGTCATCCTCTCCAAGTAAAGTCATCTCCTCGCCCGCGCGCGCTTTCCGCGCGAAACAGTCAGCGCCCCCTGCCCCGCTTCCCGGTGCAGGCGATTGCTCCGCCTTCAAATGACACAAGTGCCGTCCATCCATCCATCTGCCGCCCACATTAATGATACGCGGTTGCCGAGGCGGCTACTCCGGCGCCACACGTCCGTCCCTCCGCCCGCCCACCATTGCTATATAAACTGCTGCGCCGGCCATAGCTACAGTCATCCGCATCCGTTCCCTTTCTCCTGTCCACACCACTACTGCCCACCATGGCTTCCTCGCACTCCAGCGCTCTTCGGGACGGGCGGACGACGGACCACAAGGAGATGGCAGCCATTGCTGCCGACCGGCTGGCCGGCAGGCAGCCAGAGGACGACGACATCCCAATGGAGAACATGGTGGTCGACGATCCAGCACCAACCCCCTCTTCCGCGCCATCCTCGCCGGTGCATTGCACCATGACCATCGGCGAGGCCCGTGCCCAATATATGGACAGGGTGAGGCAGATGCGTGAGGAGCAGTTCCGGGAGGCGCAGGCCGACGCCGCCTACAACCACCATCTCCTCCGGGAGCACCTGCAGGCAGAGGAGCAGATCGCCGCGGAGCGGGCGGAGCAGGAGGCGCTGCTCGACTCGTACCGCTCCGCCCGCAAGGGCCGCCTCGAGCGCTGGCGGTACCGCATGCGGGTGACGGAGGCTGCGGCCGCCTACAAAGAGGCTAGCAAAGAGGGCGATGAAGCGGGCGAGGCGCTGTTTGGCGAGACCGAGGACAATGCCGGCTCCGACGAGTCCCCGCTCCGCTGAGGCGCCGCTCGCCGACAACGAGACAGAGTTCATCGCCGGCTCCGCCGAGGCCCCGCGCCGCTGCCAACGAGGCCGCGCCACACAGAAAACAAGGAAGATTAGAACACGGTAGGTCGCCTCCGCTCGGGTCCAAGTAAGGCCACCGCTGATACCCTCCGGTTGAAGCCAAGCTAGGCGGGTTGACCATTGACGGCCGGTTAGCTTCTTGGCGGCGACGTGGAGTCGGAGAGTTGCGCTGGAGAAGAACGCTACTTCTACTTAACTGCTGGTGCAGCTGGCTGACTGACACGTGGGCCCAACAGGCCACATGTCAGTTACGCAACTGCACCTGCAGTTAAGTCACTGAAGCTTCTGTTCGGCTCAGCGGGACACAGGTGGGTAGCTTCGGTTAATTAATTATACCTCCAACGCGCCCCTTTTTAGTTGAAGAATGTATGAAATGTAATGAAATCCGGCATGTTTATATGAAATCCGACCGTGTATGAATGAATTTATTTCGATTAGTTCGAATTCCTGTATCACTAGCATTGGATGAACATGCAAAACAATACGTACTAGCATTATTCCCAGGGTTATCACCTCGTTTGCAGCAGTTTCACATGTAGTCCCTCCGGTCCTTTCTAGTCTGCATACAAGTTTTGTCTGCAGTCAAAGTATCTCTACTTTGACCAATCTTATACAAAATAGTATGTACTTTCACAATGTGCGAAGTAAAAAGGAACAGAAGGAGTACAAAGAGTTTGACCAGCTTTTTAGCGTTTCTGTACATTGCAATCAAACACACAGGCCTAGCAATTCATAGAGAACATTCAAAACAATCGATGATTATGCATCTCAGCGACTCACATGTCAGAGGCAATATTTACTTCACAACTAAAGAATAAAGAAAAAATTGATCGACGCTGCTGACAGCAAAGGGCGTCCCATTCGAAAATATCAAACGCATGTCTTGCTAAAATCAATGAGCAAAATTTGACAAGGTTGTCCCATTCCAAAATATCAAATGCCTACGATTGTGGAATGGGCAGGGTTTGCCATTAGTTCGGACATTGACATGGCACCTCGTGCTAAATAAACCAGCTGTTCTTTTGTGCAGGTCCACCAAAATCAACCAAATTCGCGCGTAGCTTGTATGATTTCGCCCTCATATGTTGCAACGCCTTGAACTTATCGGCACCTCCTTTCTTGTGGTGGAAATGAATGATTCGATGTATTCATGAACATTTTGTGCAGTTCCCATTGAAATCAAGCTAAGCACCCCTGTTTGCACAAATACAAAAAAGTGATTAGTATAAAGCAAACTGTACTATGAATTGACAGTTTCAACAGGCACATACATGGTCCATGTAGAGGACACTTTTAGAAAAATGGAACTCACCAGAAAGAATCCTAGAACAACATTGTACTCGCGCATCACAGCAAAAAAAATGGAGAATTGTCAGTCCTTCTGAGCTGAAGTTAGTTTGGTCTTGTGGGGAGTAATGTAACCATCCTTCAACTGCTCCTTCTGATGAGAAGATAGACAGGGCTTCTTCATCCTGGCATAATCGGAACTAGTCACTTCATGTACTCCATATTCTTCTTCAGAGCAAGATGATCCTGTTGTGCAAAGACAAGAGGACTACTAAATGCTAGCATCCCTGTTTGCTCGAAAAAAAGGAAAGGAAATATTTAAAACAGCACAGATGAAGCACTTCTCCAGGACAATACCACTTTTTCATGATAGTATCTAAACAGTACCACAACACCAATAGAGATGACAAAGCTCAATCATATGGATGAAATCAGTGGGCGAGTACCAACCTTTGTCAGGAGGCTTATTGTGTAGAGCATACAGATGAAGTACTTCTCCGGAACCATCTGTTGCTATCTACGGTGGTGGCCATGCTTACTATATACTCCTCGGTTAGTTTAATGTTTCCAACATCTTCTTGTGTAGTTCCACTAAAATATATGGTATCTTCAAAGAAGATCCCTGTTTGCACAAGTAGAGATAATTACATATTACATTAAGAGTGGCATCAAATCAGTGGCAAAACAATTGCTCGTTCCAGCCATAGCAATAAATTAAGATGCAAAACTATATCATTACTTGTGTCACCACAGTTCCAGTGCTTCATTACAACACCGGGAGTTGATTTTTGTTTTTCTTCCGCTTGTTCTTCCCCTTCATCACTTGGTTCAATAACAGACAAGCTTCGCCTTCAATGCAAGATTTGGCATGTCAATTAGGGAGCACAAGTATAGTACTAAACTTAATTTTCTGATGAAAGTGGCAAAATAGAGGCCAGCAGTTGTGAAATATCCTTATCTTACCTCAATGAGATATTATGGTGCACATACAGATTGGAAGTCTTGTCTCCATTTCTGCAGTTCACGAAAATCAAGCAACATTATCGTACAAGTAGCACAACATATGAAAGCACACTGTAGAATCACGTGAAAGAAGGCTAGTACTGACCTCTCATGATGCGGAATTCAAACAACTCACAAGAAGAAGATCTGAACCAAATTCGCCTTAACGGATAGGAAGTAAGATCTCCTCTTGTGCAGTTCCACTAAGATCAAGCAATCAAGCAACGTTGTCGGTGTGACATTTTGGTTGAACTGCACAAAACACTCTTAAAACAAAAGTGGTTTATGCAGTGCAACAAAAGGTCACAATGGCAACGAGGTGAAGTAGATAACCCTGTTTACACAGAGGTGCAAAGGAAACAATTAGTGGTCAATAACGGTGGATGACACAGAAGCCAACAAAAAGAAGCATCTACCTTATCTAAATGGGAAAGAAAGCAAGACAGTAGCATTTCTCAAACAGTGGCATTGATTAATATTAACATAGAGATTATATTAACAATAAAATTCGTTAAACATGTAATTTGCTTTTAACTGTGGCATTGCATCAATTTTCCAGCAGCATTATTAGAGGGTGTTTGTTTACAGGGACATTTTGGTGTAGGGACTAAAAAAACTCCGTGTCAGTCCCATCTAAACCAAACAGGAGGGACTTTTAGGGACTAAAAGTGGGCATTTGGGACTAAAGAAAGAAGACCCCGAGGGAGTCTTTTTGGGACTTTTTCCAACAGTTGCCCCTGCCACGCATCGCACCTTGTCTCTATTAGTTCATTACTAGGGGTAACATGGTCTTTTAGCATGTCATTTAATAACCTCTAGTCCATGTTTAGTCCCTGGAACCAAGCAGGTAGGGACTAGGGAGTTTTTAACCAAACAGGGCCTTAGATTAACAACAGCTAATGAGTTGCACGGGACAGTGGACGCACCAGCACCATGTGCATCTACCGATGTACTGTGGTCATGCACAGTCTGTTGCAACAAAGAACAAACAACCAAGGAGCATATTTGTGTTGGTCCCAGTTTTGTTATCTTTAGACACCTTTCCCTATGTGAGCGCAGCAAATCTAGTCCTGCTCAAACTCTACAGCCTTGTCCCTTCCTTTCCTTTTTGAACTAGTACTTTCGCCCCTTCCTTTCCTCTTTGAACCACGTCCTAGATTTATGCGATACAACTTTCCCCACTACTTTCCCCCATTCCTTTCCTCTTTGAACCACGTCCTAGATTCATGCTATACAACTTTCCCCCTTCATTTCCTCTTTGAACCACGTCCTAGATTCATGCTATATACAACTTTTCCCACTACTTTCCCCCACTCCTTTCCTCTTTGAACCACGTCCTAGATTCATGGTATACATGCAGCTAGAGCAATGCATGTGGAGTAAGTAAATTATACCTTAAGGTTCTTGGGGCGTGGTTCGGTGGGGCGACGGGACGGCGGCGAAGAAGAAGGGGTCGGAGGCCCTCCCGCGCCGCCGCTGGGTGGAAAGTGAACAGCTGCGGCCGGTAGTCCCTCGCCGATGGCGACAGCGTTAAGCCTCCTTCCCTTCCTGGCGGACGGATCCTGCCGGCTCTTTGAGCAGCAGTGAGGGGAGAGAGAGGCCAACGAAGTCTTGTTTAGATCTGGAGAGGGCGAGAGAGTGTGAAGAGAGCAACTACAAGCGCTGAGGCTCCAGCGGGAGAGGGCGAGAGAGTGTGAAGAGAGCAACTACAAGCGTTGAGGCTCCAGCGTGTATATATATATACTTGAGAGAGAGTGTGAAGCGTGCAAACCCTAGAAAACATTTTGACCAGTCAAAGAATCCACCCGAGACCTCAAGTTTGATGAGTGAACAGGCTAACCAGCTACACAACCCTCCCGTTATGTTCAACGAGAGGAAAATAACCTTTTATACATTCCTGCATTCGTGTGACAAGCATGCCGTGTTTTTTGTGTGTGTGGGAGTCATTGGGATTTCAATCATAATCGTGTCATGTGGCTTTGGTGGTAAGACTATCCACAGTGGTGCAGAAATAATGCAGCCTTAGTCACCTTACCTCTCTCCACGTAGTACGTTGGGTCCCACCAGTCAGAGGGTGAAACAAACAAATTAATAAGAAAAATTAAAAGCGCCAGCGGTGTATCTTACCTCACACATCTCGCTACTGCTCGGGAACACTGTCCAATTGATCCCTCTGTTCGCTCACGTACTATTTTAAGTGAATCCTTATTATAACATGCACACAAATATTGGGCACTTGTATTCGACTTAAGTCAGTGTGCCACCGTATCTCGTATACTTACTACTCCCTCCATCTAGGTGTAATAAGTCACGTTAGAAGGTGCAACGGGACCAAGGTGCGTGCGTGTGCTTGCGTGTGTGTGTGTTTAACAGCATGTGTGTGTTTGAGAGAGCGACAGATCGACCTACTCCTACAGAGAGATGTTGTGTAGTGTAGTACTCCGATTTTAGCCGCGAGAGTCGGTGCATCCTCTCGTTTCCGGGCGTGTCCGGTAGGGACATGTGGACAGCTGCCATGCCCGCTCCTGACCAGCCTGGCCCACCCAAAGCCCCTCCATCGCCTGCGCCCAGTTCCCGCCCGAAACGGTCAGCGCCGCTCCAAAGAATCGGTGCCGCATTCATGCCCGGGCAGAGCGGATGCGACCTCTAACTGGCGCAAGAGTGATGGTTGCTTCGTCCGTCCAACTTACTCCTGGGTCTATGTGATTTGACGGCTCATTGGTCTTTATTACTGGGGTGGTAGGACTGCTGGATGTCCCACGCATTCGACGAAAGGAGGTACTACTACTAGATTACAATTTTCTCCATTCTTACAGCGGAGGCGTGCAAGAGCAGTGAAAACACACATGCTCAGTGATTACATGGCCCACCTCACACTATCACCGTGCGACACCTAACTCTTTACGTAATACTCCCTCCGTTCCTAAATATTACTAGATGAGTCCCCGCGCGTTGCCGCGGAACATCGGTATATCTCTCTGCGCAAAATTATCGATTTCATAGAACTAAAAAAAATCTATAACCGCATGACAAATGTGGTAGCCAAACTAAATAAACTCCCATCATCATTTAGATCATCCCACGTAATGAAAAAAGATCAGCCAACTCCTACTGCATAATGGGATTATATTTTTCTTTTTGACATGTTAATGGGACTTAAAAGCTCACTTACATGCATGCTACCGGTGCATGCTTCCATGCAGACATGTTGATGTGATTTAAAACCCACTCACATGCATGTGCCACGGTATTTCTGTATGCTTGCATGTGGCTTAGTGCGGAGCCTCTCAACATCTAGATCAGACGGCTATTATGGACTGATTTACTTCATCTAACGGCTACATCAATTTTGATGATGTGGCTCAAGGAGAGGATAGAGAATTCCTAGTAGTGGGGGCTGGCTATTACTAGTAGATAAGTCTTTGTAGAGATTCCACTACATATGGAACAAAATGAATGAATCTACACTTAAAATGCATCTATATACATCCGCATGTGGTTCATGGTGAAATCTCTACAAAGACTTATATTTAGGAACGGAGGAAGTACTAGTATAGTACGTACTGTAATTTATCAGCGAGATAAATTTGTACAATGCTATGAAGCTTCCAGCTTCTGTTACATGTATCTTGCGTCCAAGGTTGCCCATTACAACATTTCATCAAATAGAAAGGAGACTAGCATGCATGCTATTGCATCTCAATGATTGACAGATCATAGCAAATATGTACTCCCTCCGTTCCAAAATAAGTGTCTCAACTTTGTGCAAACTTTAGTACAAAGTTGTACTACTACTAAAGTTGACACTTATTTTGGAACAAAGGCAGCTAAAGAAAAAAACGATCCATGCAGTCCCTAGCCCTTGAACTGTGAACCCTGACCAGGCTTCAATTTGCTGGTAACGTTCAAGCTTCCTCTGTGCAGTTTCACCAAAATCGGATCATTTTGTGCAGTTTCACCAAAATCGAGATGAGCATCCCTGTGGCAAAGAAATTGAAGAAGCGTGATTAGAATAAGATTACTGGGACTAGTTGATGGGACATAAACTCATCACTAATACAGTACGTAGAAGCCAGTAGAGGTATGTGCGGGGCAAAGAAGTAGAGAAATATCCACAGGGTGTGATGTGGGCAGCTGGAGCAGTGGTGCAAGCCGGCTGTAAAGTGAGTTGTACCTGAGGGACGTAGCTCAACCTTGATGAGGGTGGCGGGAGGCGGCAACTGCCCACGTCGCGACAGTGAGAAAGGGACGAAGGCAACTTCACCGGCTTTGTGAGAGAGAACGGCGGGGACCCCTGATCGGGACGTGCCGACAGTGGGTTTTCGCCGTCGGCGACGGCCACCACATCTACACTAAGCATCCACCCCTTCCCCAAGCGGACGTGATCCGCCGGGATGTTAGAGAAGTGGCCACAGTCGTTTTGTGCGAGAGAGTGTGAAGAGAGCAACCCCAGCAAGCAACCGTGTAGGCTGGCCCGTCCTGACTATGTATATAGTGGAGCGGTTTCCTTTTCTCTCCATATGAACCTATCATATTGCGTACGTGCCACTGAAGAAAAAAACTTTATTTATAAATGACGCGGCACCTACTACTCGTTCTCCTATAACCTTGCGCTTGGCATCTCCAAAATATTAACCTTGCGATTGGCTCTTCGCCTCTTCGGGAAGTCGAGCAATAATGGTAGTGCAGTATATATCGTTCTGGCTATATGAGACCGAATGAATTGCTGCACGTCCACCACGTGGGCGAGGGTTGAGGGGCGAGGGAGAGTGCTACATACGGAGCAAAATGAGTGAATCTACACTCTAAAATACGTCTATATACATCAGTGTTTGGAGTATGTACTAGTAGTTCATATTGAAATCTACTAAAGGACATATATATTCCAAACAATATGATATAATCTCTATAACCAAGGTAGTAGGGACGAGGAGTAAATGGAGCGAGTAGTAAATTTTTCTCCTTGTCATGCGAGCCACCGCGCGCATGGGCGAGGGAGCGGGCGTAAGGCGGAGCAAGCTTCACCTCATCCTGCGAGCCACCGCGCCCGTGGGCGGGGGAGACGGCGTACTAAGCAAGCTTCTCCTCGTTCTGCGAGTTGA
Organism: Triticum aestivum; assembly: GCF_018294505.1. Taxonomy (NCBI): domain Eukaryota; kingdom Viridiplantae; phylum Streptophyta; class Magnoliopsida; order Poales; family Poaceae; genus Triticum; species Triticum aestivum. The sequence continues at coordinate 40,169,075 of NC_057808.1, read as the reverse complement.
CGGGACACATCAAAAGTACTCCAGTGTATAGAGCCTTGCCTCTAAGGTAGGCCCCACATGGTTTGCCTCTTTTTTTAACATAACACGTCAAGTCGCAATTTGTTTGTTCAGCCGTGGTAGACGATCCTCCCTCCACCAAGTGGACAACCAGTACACGTGCCAAATTACCACGTGAGCTGCCTTTTTCGTACAGAAATGAGCCCCACCGTGTACCCGCGCGGGTGTGGTTGGGAAAGAGACGGGAGTACGTGCGCCGTGCATGCACCTCTTCTCTTCGTGCACGTCCCCCACCTACGTGGGTGTGTGTGAGA